>NC_081410.1:428177573-428477573 GCF_030272615.1 Cryptomeria japonica | reverse complement strand
ACTCAAAAACCCATATCGCACAACTCATATCAGGAACCATATCAGAAATCATAGATCAGAACTCATATTAAACATCACATTAACAACAAAAATCAAAGATCCAAATCAATAGAAAATCAGGATCATCATTCAAACAATCAGCTTGGAACTTCAACAACAAAAACAAATTCAACAATCTATCAAACAATCACGCATCAACACAATAGACACAAAATTGGCTAAAACACCCATCCAGGAACACTTGGTAGACACCTACCCACCCCAACCCATCTTCCTTCATCTATTTTTCCCCCAATATCACATTTCCTTTCTTATCTAGCTACATTTTTTGGCCACCCGCTAAGAAATCTCCCCCATGCGCTAAGTTGCCACCTATGTGCTAGCTAAACTTAGCTACGTGCTACAACCTTTATCCTATACGCTAGGTTACCCTATGCACTACCCTGTTCCCTGCATGCGCTACCTTGTTATCCCTATATGCTAGGTTACCTGATGCACTACCCTGTTCACTGCATGCGCTACCCTATTGGCTCTATGCGCTATCTTGCCCTACGTGCTACCCTCCACCTGCAACGTGCTATCCGACATCACCTAGACACTACTCTAGTTTTCTAACCCTACGCGCTAATTGTTTTATCGTATGCGCTACACAAACGACCTGATGTGCTAAACCGCGAGAATTCGACACAAAAAAACAAAAACATGATCAAAATCGACAAAACAAAAAGCAAAAGGGGCAAAATTTAGATGACTTACAGGTGGATCATACGTGGCAAGCCTCCGGTATCGACAAACGTGCTCGAATTAGTGTGAAGCATAGGGAATCGACATTTTGTCACTCTCCAAATGTTACTCTCACCAAAATTCAAAAGCCACAAATGATACAAATAAAATCACTTTTCACCTTTTTATAGGGTAAAAGTAAATTAGGGTTAGTAGGTGGGGCATGTATTTTGCTCGTGCTCTCACTTCTAAACCCTAGCACACATCATTTTTTCAAGAGATGAATCAATTGGCACACATTAAACACAAAAGAAATTTCAAAATGCGATCAAATCTACAAACTATTATCAAATCAATCAAATTTTGATTCATCTCCCGAGGGGGCATTATCAACACCATTTATCAAATTTGGGGCACAACATCGACATTTCGATACACGACATCGCATCAATCAAATTTTGGCGACACATCAATTTTCTTTGAATCAACATGTGCACACACGTCACTTGAAAGAGGGGCAAAATGTAGACGTATAAAAATGACCACTTTCCTAAATGAATATTTAATGTTCATTTTATTCTCATTCCTCTATTTAATTAAATCTAATTTAATTAAAGCACTCACATTCATCTATTTGATTAAATAAGTTATTCAATTTATTTAATTAAATTCACCCAGGCCTTTCATATCATTTAATTAAATAAATCACTTTATTTAATTAAATCCCCTTTCCACTCTTTTTAATTAAATTTACATTTAATTAAATTGTTCACTTCAAATAAATAAATCTAATTTATTTAAATCCTCCACTTGCATCTATTTTGTTGAAATAAAGCAATTTATTTTAATTAAAATTACCCTCCATCCACTTGCATTCTCCTACATCTCCCACTTGCCTCTCTAAATCCTTTCTAAATTCTTCTAATCCCTTCTAAATTAGCCTAACCCATCCACTAAATATTGTCACATCCCTAAACAAAGGGAAGTTACTTCTCAAACCCTTAAAGTCTTCAATAACCATTAAAGACTTTTTATCCTCAACAATTTAATCATTTAAGTCTCTTACATAACCATTAATGATTAACTCAACCTTCTTACATGGTTGGAGACTTTTTTCCTAACTCAACCCTCATCTAACCCTAGGGTCTCATCAAGCATTCATTGCTTTGACCATGGTTATTCCTTTAACCTTTGCACAAGAGTTTATCCTTTGGGTAAAAGCTTTATCCAATGGGCTTTCTTAACCTAACCTTAACCTTTACCTTCTAAGGTAACCATGAGGCCTTCTCAAGCATTTAATGCTTCTTGCATCTCCTCTCAATCAGTCTCTTGTTGACAATTGTCACCATTTCATTGGTGAGAATTGAGTACATGGATTGATAACTTTCAATCCTAGCCCTTGATAAGATCATCCAATCTTGACCATCCATTGCCCTATTTTTCCTATAAATAGAGCCCTCATTCTCTCATTCTCATATCCAAGTCTTTAGCATCACTTACTTATAGGCATTTTACTAAGCATTTAATCTTTCTTTGAATATAAATAATCTAATAAACATTTTAGAAGCATTTCTATCATCATAAATAATCATATTAAGCTAGTATATCATGTTAGGATAGTTCTTTAATAATCTTTTCATCTTATCATCATATACATACTAGTTTAATTCATACTTGTTAATATCATACACATTTAGGTTTGCATTCATGTTAGATTGATCAAAACATCCCTCATTCTCATGATTGTCATCCCTAAGTCACTTTGCTCAGTGATCCGAGAGCAAAGGCATTGGCTTACAGGGTCTTTTGAGATAGAGAACAATGGAACATCCCTTAGGAAGTTGAGTTATTCCATGCAGCTCCATAACTTGCACCAAGAGTCCCATTAGTGTGTGGACTAAGCCCTAAAATCATAATATTCATTTCATTGAGCCGCTTTTCCTGCATACATTTTGATTCCTTCTCAATTCTTTTCGGGTTGTATGACATACGTTTTACTTCCAATAGAAAAAAAGAACAAAGCCCTTGAATTGGAAGAGTTCTCCTCAATCTCAGGTTGTTATCTCTGGTTCATGTTCTCTACAAAAATTTATATCTTTTAAGATCCACTGCTCTTCAATCCTACTTGATTGGTTGTATAAGAACATATTTGCTTGCTCTCTCTTTAAGCAACTCACTTCTTCTTTTCTGAGTTTAACTTCCGTGGGACCCTAAGATTTTCAATTCCAGGAAATTTCTCTTTCGTAGAATGCAAAGGATAACCTGGTTCATAGCTTGATGTTTAATTATCAACCTTTCCATGTGGTTGGTCGCAATCTTCCCACTGTTGGATCCTTATCGAATGTTCCAAATATCAAATTAATTGCACACTATATCCTTATGTCTATCGCATCGAATTTTATTGATGAAATTGCTCTTGAGGAATTCCCAAAAATTCAGGATGTCCCTTCTATTGATGTTACGCCTCTCGCTCTTAATACTTCACCATCCACTTTTTCACCCATTTTGGAATCTAGTCATGTTGATCACCTTGTCCCTGAAGATAATTCATATTAGCCCTTTCAACCTCCCACACAACTTGACTTTGATTTTTCTCAACGTCTCTCTCTTGCTCAATCAGTCTCTTCATCTCCTCTATTATCTAAACCACCTAAAAAAAGAGGTTGGAAGCCCAAGAAGAGATCGCAATTGGTATCTGGTCTAAAATTGTAGACAAGTTTTCACCCCATTTAAGACTGAGAAGAACATGTTGTTATTCCCGGGTGCAATGAAGATCATATCTTGGAATATCAGAGGTTTGAATGCCTCTGACAAGAGGGGGTAGATCAAGCAGCAGTTGGATTCCTCCCAAGCAGACATCATTTTATTACAAGAAACAAAGCTTTCTGATGAAGCCTCTCAAAAGATTTTTAAAAAATGGACTTTATGGGATTTCATACATGTTATTGCAGTAGGGGCTTCCAGTGGTATTCTGGCCTTGTGGAATCCCAAGACAATCAAAGCAAAAACCTTGAACCAAGGGACAAATTGGCATCTTATTCTTATTAAAAATTTTGATTTATCCTTTCTCCTCTTTAATATTTATGGTCCAACAACTCCTCATGAGAAACATGTTCTTTGGAATACTTTATCTTGTCAGATCCATTAGCAGGGAGTTTAGAAAATCATCTTAGGAGGTGATTTTAATGCCATTTTGTCTCAGGATGAGAAATAGGGAGGCAACCCTACTGCTTCTAAGGTGATTGATGAATTTATATCTTTTGTGTCTAATAATGCCCTTTCTGACATTTTACCTTCTAATGATCAATTTACATGGACAAATCGGAGAACTTCCTTTCAAAATGCAAGCAAATTGGACATGTTTTTTACTTCATATGAATGGATCCTTTAGAAATATACTTTCAGCTCTAATAGTCTATCTTTCTCTGGATCTGACCATTTTCCTGCGTCATTATGCTTGGATAAAGATGAAGTTTCTCATCATAGATATTCTTTTAAATTTGAAAGAATGTGGTTTTGGCACCCACACTTTCATGCTTTTCTTCATCAATGGTGGGTAAGTGCCCCCTTCTGTAGGGGGAACAAAATGTTTCAATTCTATATGAAAATGTAGTTTGTAAAAGCAAATATCAAAGTCTAGAATAGGGAAGTATTCAAAAACATCTTTATAGAGAAATCATATGTAGAGGAGTTAAAGGACGTCAACAAACTTATCTTTTCTAATGGGGTTGATCCTGAAACCTTCTCAAGACAAAAGCATTTACAAAGTTACTGGGAAGAATTGTGCTCTAAAGAGGAGGTGTATTGGAGACAAAAATCAAGGGAGCTATGGCTAAAAGATGGGGATAAAAATACGAAGTTCTTTCAGGCATCTGCAAAGATTAAGCAAGCTGCATCTACTATCTTTTCTATCAATGCCTCTTTTTCGAGTGTAAAATTAACTAATGAACAAGAAATTAGGGAAGAGGGTGAACTCTTCTTTAAAAATCTTCTTGCTCCCTCTCCTCCATTTGTTCCTGAGGAGTCCAATGTCGAGGTATTGTTAGATTCCATCCCTTGTCTGATTTCATAGTGTGATAATGATTATCTGATGCAAACCTTTCTCTCTTGCTGAAATCCAAGAGGTGGTAGTTTCGATGGCTCCTGACAAGTCTTCAGGTCATGACGGTTTTACTATGTTATTTTTAAAAAAGTGTTGGGACATTTTAAGTTTTGATCTTTTAATGGCTTTGGAGGAGTCAAGACAAAAAACATTTATTCTCAAGAACTTTAATTTAACCCATCTTGCTCTTATCCCCAAATCTAACAACCCTTAATCTTTTGCAGACTTTAGGCCCATCTCCTTGTGTAATACAATTTACAAGATCTTCACAAAAGCTATTTATCTCTGATTGAAATCCTTGATTCCTAAAGTAATATCTCCTCAACAAGGAGGTTTTGTTCCTAGTAGGGAAACATTGGAAGGTGCGCTTGTGGCCCATGAAGCTTTGCACTCAATTAAATCTTCACAGTCCCCCGCTTTCATAGTTAAATTAGACATGTTGAAATCATATGATAAAGTATGTTGGTCTTTTGTTTTGAGAGTGCTTAAAAAGTTTGGCTTTTCAGATAAGTGGTGCAAATGGATCAAAAATTTGTCTCTCTGGTGCACATTTCTCAGTTATTATTAATGGTAATCCTTTTGGTTTTTTTCGAGCCACTCAAGGAGGTCGGCAGGGTGACCCACTATCACCTTTTCTCTTTATTATCATGGCAAAAGCTTTTAGCAGATTGGTCAATAAGCAGTTGACTCTAGGTCTTTGGAAAGGGGGTATGCATCCTTAACACTTCAATTTCCATCACCCACACTTTATTTGTAGATGATACACTTTTATTTGATTGTTTCAATATTCAAGAGGCAAGGCATATTAAGAAAATGTTGGACATATATACTTCCAGATCTAGGCAGAAAATCTGTGCCCAGAAGTCTAAATTATTCATATTTAATACTTCTGAAATGGTGTCTAATAGCATTATCCAGACCTTGGGCTTTCCAATGGATTGTCTTCCATCTTCATACTTGGGCATCCCTTTCTTTATGGGAGTAGGGAAACCTTCATTTTGGAATTCTATGATTGACAAATTAAAAAGAAGAATTTTTGTGTGGAAAGCTAGATGGTTATCTCTGTCAAGCAAAATCCCTCTAGTCAAAACTGTTTTGGCTACAATCCCAAACTACTACATTTTTGTCCTTCAAGCCCCAAAATCTATTGTTTCCTATATCGAGAAAATTATTCAAAATTTTATTTGGAAAAGCAATCTTTCAAAAGATAAAAAGATCCCTCTTGTGTCTCTTAACAAAATGACTTCCAGTAAAACTATGGGTGGGGTTGGTCTACACGATCTTTCAAAAATGAATAAGGCCTTTGGGGGAAAGTTGGTTTGGAATATTTATGTAAAACCACATGCTTTGTGGTGTAAAATTATGCAAGAAAAGTATTTAGATACTCCTACCCCATCATGTATTTTTACTATCCTTGATCCTCCATTAGGGTCTGCAGTTTGGAACTTCATGATGGCTTCTAGGAATGTGATTACTAGATATTTATCTTGGCAAGTACATAATGGAAAAGATGTCAACTTTTGGTATGATTCATGGAGTGGTCTCCCCCCTCTTAATCTTGAGGAATCTCTAGTAGATGCGATCCCTATATTTATTACTCATTGGGGATCTTACCTTTATGATTACATAGATGACCTTGAGAAGCCTTCAAACTGTGTCATTTTGAAGAATCCATATTCACTCCCAATCTCCTCGGATCAAAAGGTAAAGTTTTATTTGACTCTCAAGAACCACATTGTATTTATTTCTAATGGTTTGGACGAATTAATATGGTGCCCTACGAAGAACGAAAAGTACTCTATTAAGGAAGGGTATAAGGCAATTCATTAGATGTCTGTTCAATCCTATCCATAAAGATCTTATAAATTCTGTTGGAACAACAATATTCTTCCCAAGGTAGGGATGTTTGCTTGGCTTGCTTTACACAAGAGAATACTTACTAGTGAGAGACTTGATAAATTGAATATTGCACCTCCATTTGCTTGTGTACTTTGTGGTGAGCATAATGAAACGTTAGATCTTCTCCTCCAATGTGATTTTTCTCATTATTGTTGGATGTTTATGCTTGCTAAACTTTCCTTTAGCATCCTTCTTTCAAATAATGTGTGGGATTTGTTCCAGTCCTGGCTAGTCTTATACTCATCATCTCTTTTTGCATGCATTTGGAAAGTGATCCCATCCACAGTAGTATGGTCACTTTGGTGGGAAAGAAATAAGCATATTTTTAGAAAGCAAACATCTTCTCTTTCTGATGTTCTCAATTACATTGAAAAATCAGTGTCAGAACTAGTTAATGCTCATGTATCAAATCATTTCAATCCAAATAGGGAATTTACTTCTTGGGATGGCCAAGTTATTAATTGATGGAAGGGCATTTCTATTCCTGTATCACCTTCCTTTCTGAGAGTGAGAATTAGTAAAATTGATAGAAATAAAGTGAAATGGTGTCCTTCGAATTCAACACATTTCAAATTGATTTTTGATGGCTCCTCTAAAGGGAACCCAGGTGATGTAGGAGTAGGAGTATGCATAAGGGACCACACAATGTGTGTTTTTGCTTTAAAATCTGTTTCCATTCCACCAGGTACTAACAACTTCACAGAGGCATATGCTTTACTTGAAGGCATTCTACTAGTAAAAAAATTGAACATTTCTTATATTCACATCGAAGGCGACTCAGCTATTATTATCAACGCTTGAATGGAGAGAAATATTGACAATTGGCAGATAAGATATTTGCTTGAATAAGCATGGGCACTTATTGATACATTTGTAAAATTTACCATTTCACATGTGTATAGATAAGGGAAGTGGGTTGCAAATCATTTGGCAAATATGGGAAGTTCCAAGGTGGAGCTTAATATGATGGGTCCAAATTATGATCTCAATTCCTTTCCAACTCTTAGAAAACTAATTTTGGATGACATGTGTATAGGATAATATTGCACATGGTTGTGCAATTGTCCTTTTCATAATGATAAAAAAATTGTATGTGAGGTATTATAATTGCAAGGTTTTGTGGTTTTTCTCTATCTGAATGATATTAATGGATGCCAATTTGGGCATCTATGAAGAATGTGGACTTCAAGCCGCATAAATGCTTAAGTTAGGCAGTCTTTGGGCTGCTATGTAAATGTGTACAGCTTTTGTGATGTTTTGGTTCGGACTTCATCTTGTTGAACATACTCCAGGAAGCATTCGATACTTGGGGATGATTTGTGGCATTCGGTATTCTGGACATTATGAGATATATTGAACCTTTTTGGCATATTAGGGATATAAGCTTCACAACCTTTCTATGTATTATCGAGCAAGGACCAAATTTTTTCTTTCTGGTAGTTTTCTCTGGGAGCTCTTTGAATCAACTTTTTTAAAGAAATATATAAATAAAATATATTAAGTGGCACTGCCACCTTTTTAAAAATAAAAATAAAAAAATAATAATTTAATAAAATATTATGTTATGTTTTTTCTTTGGGCTTTGGGGGGGGTAAAAGGCATAGGCCTATAATATATTAAATATATAAGAGAAGATTTATAATGTACATGAAATAAAGTCAGATAAGAGGGGATATTACATCCTCAATTCTATGATCATAACTATTTATGAATAGACCAGTCTTGGTCACATAATCTAGGAACAACACTACCCTGGTCTTATAAAATAAACTAATAAGAGAAGTCAATGTGATTACTCCTCTTGACAAGTTACACAATAACGGAAATGATAACATTGTCACTATGCCATTTATCAAAGAATATTATCTTTTGTCTTGAACTGGAGGATTCCAATGTCCCAAGAGCATTAAAAAAAACAAGCATCGACCACCCACTCAGCTGCCCCAGCAATAACATCTACTGACCAAAGTCGAACTTTACTCTATGACCATGATATTCATCAAAACCACCCCAATGGATAGGCCCAAAACATTAAACACGTATGGAGGAAAGGAATGGGAGACAAAACCAACCAATAGTAGACCCAAATCCAACTTGCCAGATTTGGAGAACTCGTCACATGAATCCTTGACTGAATGAACAACACACCGAGATGGGAAAGACTATGTAACAAAAATGACCAACATCGAAGAAGAGGATAAACCGAACAAACAAACAACTCCGAATCTGACTAAGGCAAGAACATGAGAGGAATGACAAAACCCCACAGGAGCCCAGAAGACATGACCATCCCAGGATAAATATTATGTTATTTTATTTTTATAAATATTAAAATATTTCAAAATATATGAAAGCATTAAATTTTATTTAAAAAATTATATATATCAATAAAAAATGAAATGTCGTATAGTTGTATCAATTCTTCATTAACTTATATAAAAATTATTAGTATAAAATTATTTTAAAAATAATTTAAAATAATTATTTTAAATTATTTATTTTACATGTTTCTTCTTGTTTGTTAATAAAATGTGAAACATAAAACATAAATTTTGATTTAAAATGTATAATATAATATAATATACTAAATATTTAACTTAATTTAATATGGAGAGTTAGATTTAAAATTTTAAACATAATATTTTGTAAAATGTAAAAATATAAAATATATCATATAAATTTGCAAAATATAAAATTTAAGATTTGGGTAAGTGCACCAAGATGGTGAACAAAAAGGGGGGTAGTGGCCACTTTTTTTTTTTGAAAATAGGTAAACTTCAACTTCAAAGAGATATTTGAAGGTCATGCACTCAAAACTAGGAGTTGAGCAAGAATAAGAATTGTAATGTTCTGAATCTAGTTTCTCAACTACTAAAGTTTTTAAAAATTGGATAAGATTAAGAGGGTCAAACCTCTCGCACATGAAAAATTGTTCTTGATTTTTTCAAAAAAACATAACATAGTTGTTTTCGTGCGCTGCACAAAATATATAGTTAGATTTAGTATTTTGCAAACCATTTGGTAGGATGATAGGTAAGAGTGAGATTTAGAAGCTGTGTATTCTTTTTTCTTTTTTCGTTGAGTATTTTTTTTTATGTTTTTTTGAAGTGACCTCATTTTGAAAATTTGGTACCTGTTCGTGCACTAGGCATAACTTGCATCAAAATAATCGAAAATACAAACTTCTTTTTTTAAAAGTGTATAGAATCTAGTGTAGAACAATAATATGTAATTTATTTTGAATTTGGTCAAGTATATCAAAGTTATTAAAAAATGGTAGACATATGTCTATGAGGACTGTCAAGGCACTGGTAAAGAAAATTAAAGTTTACTATGCTAATGTTGACCAAAAATAGAAGAATTTATATGGTCAGAAAGTTGAGAAGACGTGTGAGATTATGATGGTAATTTTAGAGATACCCACTTGATCATTTATAAACTTGATGATGACGAAGTTGACAACTCATATTGAAAGATGAAAAAATGTGTAAAGGGACAAAAATGGAGGGAAAATGGGCTTGCAAGCCTTAGGGTCATTTTCCGACCCTCTTACCAAGCCAAAACCCGCATGGGTTGTGAAAAACAAAAAGTACTATTCATAGTTCTACATAACCCATACGGGTTATGTAGAACTAAAACCATCATTTTGAGTTTCTCAAAACTTCTACATAACCCATCATTTTGAGTTTCTCAAAACCCGTACAAGTTATGAAGACATCAAAATGTATGCTTGTAAACTTAGCATTTACTACATATGTATAGACATACATGTATAATATGTGTTTATGTATGTATATATGCATATATATAGTTATATATACATATATTTATATAGATATATGTATATATGTTTGTATACATGCATGCCTCTCTTCTTTTCCTCTCTCTCGTCTTCCTTCCCCATCACCGTCTCTATCTATTTTGAGCCCTAATTATCCTCCTTGGGTTATATCTCATCTCTCTCCCACTCACACTTCTCTCTTTGATGAGTCTCTCACCCTCTTCTCTCTCTCTCTCTCTCTCTCTCTCTCTCTCTCTCTCTCTCTCGTTATCCTATCATATTCTTACCCTCTCCCCCTTCTCTCTCTTTCTCTCCCCCTCCCTCTCCCTCTCCCCCCTTTCCCTCCCCATGTCGTTATCTTATCCTATTCTCTCTCTCCCCATCCCCCTCTCTTGACCCTACACTCTCTCTCTCTCTCTCTCTCTCTCTCTCTCTCTCTCTCTCTCTCTCTCAATCCTATTCTCACCCTCTCTCCCTTCTCTTTCTTTCCCCCTCTCTCCCTTCTCTTTCTTCCCCCCCCCTCTCTCTCCCTTTATATCTCTCCCCACTTCCTCTTTGGTTCCTAGTTCTACATAACCCATACGAGTTATGCAAAACTAAGGCCAAAAATTCTAGTTTTGCATAACCCGTATGTGTTATGAGAAGTTATGAATGTTCCCATTAGGTTTGCATAACCCATACGGGTTATGGGAAAATCTTCATATTTTAGTCCCAATGGCATAAAAACCAACATTGAAAGTTGTTTGAAGGCCCCACTAATGTTGCACGTGATTTTATGGGACAGTAACAGTCATGTTTTCATTTTTTTTTGGTCAATTTTTCTTTGAAATGGTTGATTTGTCTGTATTTGGGATTGTTTTTGAAGTTATTTTATCATTGTTACTTTAGATTATAACAAAATGATGATCATTTGTTGTTTTTTTGCTATTTGATTATGAATTGTCTGTTGGTATTTTGGTATGGTTTTGTCATTGATGTCAACACCTACTAAATACACCTACTTTGGAGATCTAGCAACATTCACAGAAAAATAGTAAACTGTGCAATAGTTACCGGTATATGGTTCACCGGCAGGATATAATGTTCACCGGTACCTGCAATGACATGGAAGACACTTGGTAATGTCGAAGACATCATATGGACACTTTATTTTGAAGTAATAATCATTGGTATATTCTTATTTGCATATTTTCTTTTACCGGCAAATAGGTCTAGGTTATCTAGGGTTACATCGGCAGGTTTATCTTTTCCAGATCGGCATGGTACGCTATGGAGATGATTTATTATTGTTGTAAATGCATTAAGCCGACATGTTCAATCAGTTATTGCATCGGATATTGTATTATTTGTAAAATGTTTTTATTGTAATATCTTGTAGAGCCAACCTACTAAAATTGGTCTTAGGGTATGGTATAAATGTAAGATCTTATTTGTAAGATCAAGTGTGGAATGCGAAAAAGAATTGAGTGAAGGTATATGCGAGATCAAGTAGGGATATACATGAAGACATCATTTGAAGGTGAAGTTAGGTTTTTGTAGAAGCATATCAGCATTACATCGGTACTGAATCCAGCATATGAAGATGCTATTTTGTGCAGTACATTCTTATTGGATTTAACCATCCAACTGTAGTCAATGTGACTCCCATTTTGTGATTGAGCAGTGAGCTCTAGGCTGTTGGCCTTTCTGCATGTGCAGACCCCTTTTTGTACACTTACTATCTGTAGTAGTATCATCTGATTGTGGGTAAGGTTTCCCACCATGGTTTTTCCCCTTACAGGGTTTCCACGTACAAATATTGGTGTCATATGTTGTGAATGACTTTGTGCTTATGTTTCATGCATTAATTCTTACTGGTATAGCAATTTACTATTAACACTGTTTACCGACACACTTAACTAATTTACCGGTATTAAGCATTAAGTTGGTTAATAAGTTTTTGGTTTGAATTTATTAGACAACTAATTCACCCCCCCTCTCAGTTATCTCCGGGACCTACATTGTCATCATGATGTTATGTGTAGGACAATCAATATCAACAATGGGAAAGAACAAGAGAGGAACAATAAAACAAAGAGATGCAACAAAGGAAAGACAAAGGGAGAGTATGAGGAGATTACGTGAAGGTACGCCATCTAATGCACCTATTGAAATTGATATGATGAATGCACGAAATCAAAATGATCAACATACACCAATTCAAATGCATATGATGAATGCACCTAATGAATGCAATGATAATACACCATTTAAAAATGATGCAATGAATGCACATGTTAATGAAATTGAAGAAGATATACCATTTGAGTTTGATGTGATCCAAGCACCAATCTTAACACCTCTTAGAATAATCATAGAAAACCAAAGTTCCTAATCGACATTGATGAAAATATTGTGAAGCCAATGCATGATAAAATTTTCGAAAGAACTTGTAGAAGAATGGTTAGAAGATGCTAATTTTACTCGTCGTGTCCTCACATCAACCATAATGGGAAAGGAAATGAAAAAATCTCATTTAATAAGAAAAACAAGTAAGTCATTAAGGATAAGTAGAACCACATTACACCATGCCTTAGATAGGTTAGAGAAAATTGAGGATCCTAACAATAATTTTCTTTGGGCATTCTCGGGTAGACTCCCATGCAAGGACAAGGTTGTTGTTGATGCACTAAGAAAGTTAGTTGAGAAACATTGGCATGACAACACAAGGGTTTCACCCAACCAAAGAGATGTTGTTAGAAGGCGAATTGGAATTACTAGAAATCATGAGCCACATACAAAACACTATTTAGATATGACTCAAACACAATTTTATTGAAGGTTTCTTCAAAGATTTCCTCAGATTAAAATTAGTCAAATATTTTTTGAGATGACAAAACCATTTTATGTTAAGATTAGTCATGCACGTACTACATGTTGTTTTAGGGTCCATGTTGAATTTTCCATGCATTATGATATTTATCGCTTTATATGTTGTACTTTGCATAGTAATGATGTTTTGCAGGAATGTGGTCTACAAGCACCTCCTAAGTCACTGAGAGAATTTATTTCAAGTGTACTATGTAGATGAGATGATAGGTGAATTTACTATAAGATGATGTGTTTGAGAGGTTTTTGAGAGGTTTTTGTCCTACATGTGGTGGTTTGCAACAGTTGCATAGATGCCTACATCTGGATAACACACATTAAATTGGTAAGGAACTAGTTTCTATTGGAAAATACAAGTCAATCACATATGGTGTTAAAGATGGAAAATAATTAAAGAGGTGTGAGTTAGTGAAAAGGGATAAATGCGTAGCTGATTTTATGAAGATGTTTCAAGAGAAACTAGTGTATGAGTACATAGGTCACACACATAGAGCTAGGTGGTTAGATGAGCAATTCAAGTTGTGTAAAGACACTTTCTCCCTTGGCACTATTGTCTCTATCATTGATTTTGCTGAGAATTATACACTAAAGCCGCAAAATAAAGTACAACCTATGTATTACCACTCTACACAAGTTATAATTTTTGTACACATAGCATTCATGCATGCACATGATAGTAGGACAAAAAGGTTTTAAGAGAATATCACTTCTATATCAGTGACGATCGCACTCATTCCTCAAAGTTTGTGCAAGGATGCTTTATAGTCTTCTATGATAGTTTAAGGGAAAGAGATATAAGATACAACCAACACTTAATATGGTTAGACAATTGCACCACACAATTCAAGAATGCAAGGATGTTCTACTGGTTGACTAGGATACATGTGACAAGTGGTGTGAAACATTTTTCAAATTTCACTGAGGCAGGGCATGGAAAGGGAGAGCATGTGTGAAAAGAGCTCTTACCAGAGAGGAATTGAAGTATGAAGGTGGTGTAGTGTTAATAGATGTAGAAACAATTGTGCAATGGTGTAACTCTACAATGGGACCAGGTAATGCAGGTAAGTCTATGGTTTCTAGATATTTTTTGTTAATACGTGAATCTAACATTGAAAACTATCTAGATTGTTGTACACTTACAGGATCAAGTGACATGCATTCATTTAGAAGTTCAAATGTAACATCACTAGTTATTTATACTAGACAAATTGTATGCTTTTGCTCTTTGCTTATGCATTTTGTGTGGGATGAATGTGAACCAAAATAGTGGGTTGACCAATGGTCTTGTAGACCTTTGCAAAACCTAGATATATATCAACTTACTAGAGCACTACAAATGAATCAGATTGAAGCATCAATGGATCTTGACCATGTATTAGACCTAGTTGAACTAGGTAAAGGGTTACAATTTGTTACTTGGGCAAAATAAATTTTAAGCTCAATTTATTAGTTCTTTATGCTGATTTTGGTATTAACTTATATCCTTCTATTAAATGTAGGTAATGTATATGCAGTTATTGCAGATGAGAACCACAAAGAAGGAACATATTACTTTTTGTGTCGATGTATTGAGGCCAAAAATAAATTGACTTCTACAGTCATTGGTGGAGAGGGTATTGAGTACCCAATAGGATCTATTGTTGTGATAGGGACATGTCTTAGAAGGTACCGTTGTTGTGTCGAGTTGTATTGAGACCTCTTAAACTAATTTATTTATCAGTCATTGTATTGATTTTGGCATTAACTTATCCTTCTATAAAATGTAGGCACTCTATCAAAAATTCTAATGTCTGGTTAAATGAGGACTTTGAGACACATAGACATATTCTTTATTACTCAAACCTTCTTGTTGCAACAAATATTCAATTGATTAAATATCATGGTAGACCTCTTAACAAGAATTCGTGGAAAGTTCATGAATCTGACCATGAGGCAATACTTGAGACATTAAGGGTTAGAGCTGATCCAAAAGGTTCACTTGATTGATTTTGGGCTACCTAGAAGAATAATTCTACAATATGGTAGAATAATTCTGACAATTTTGTATATATCTTTTGTGAAACATTGTAACTTTGCTTTTTTGGAGGTTCTCTACGTGCATATGAGTTGTAATGTGCATATGAGCTATAATGTGCATATGTAGATGCCAAATTTTGTAATAGAAACATCAATGAGTTGTAATGTGCATATGTAGATGCCAAATTTTGTATATAAAAACATCAATGAGTTGTAATGTGCATATTTAGATGCTAAATTTTGTATATAAAAACAAGAATGAGTTGTAGTGTGCATATTTAGATGCAAAATTTTGTATATATAAACAATAATGAGCTTGATCAGTCATATTAGATGCCAAATTTTATATATAAAAGTGCCCATGGGGCTGATTTACAAATTTTGAGAGCCCAAATTTTTACCATTTGATTATAAATACATTGGTTTTTCTACAATTAGATAAGTTTAAATACTCATGTACCATTTGAGAGCCCAAATGGGCATTAGACAAGTTTAAATACTCATGTACAAGTTAAAATACATTGTTTTTTTTTTGTAATTTTGTCCTAAGATCAGAACTTTCAACTATTGTAATGCTAATTTCATAACATCTTTTAATTTGATTCTTTTTGTAAGTAATACAACAATGTTTTAACTTTAATTTGGCATAGTGCATGCAAGGTGCCATATGGTCTAGGTGAAATATCTGAATGAGAGGGTGCTTTTATGGTTTCTAGAGTTTGTGCAGATCATATGAAAGTGTTTGATCCATTGTTGGAGTTGTGAAGTGCTTGGAGAGGTGTGTTTGAGAAAGCCCTCGTTTGTAGTCCCAAGGGGCCTACAAGGCCAAAATATTCATAATCAGTAATAAGGCCCTACTAAGGCCATGGTTAATGTTTTCATGTTCTTTTTATGTGGTTTGTTCAATTTGATGTTGATGTAAGGCCATTTGAGCCACAAATGTACTTCATAGGCCTATTAGGCCCTAACGGTCAAAGTTGGTCAAATAGGTCTAGCTAGGTTGAATAGGCTTTTGGATAGTAGAAATGGGCTATTTGGATTAGTCTTGACATGTTTGCAAGGCTTCATAAGCCATTTAGTATCAAAATGACAAAGTTGCATATGGTGAGTAGGGTCACCCCTTGTCAAGAGATGGAAATCAGTGAATGTTATTGAGTTGTGTTGAAGAGTTTGACAGTTGAGAAGAAGGATTATTCATCATCATCATTGTGATGCTAAAGATGTGGTTAAATGAAAGCACGCATACACATAGATGAGACAATAAAACATAATTAGGAAGCAAATATGAAAGATAAATTAGAGATGCAAACCCATAGCCTCCTTTCGAATGTCCCATCTTCCTCTATTCTTGAGGACCTTGAAGGTTGAAGAATTGTTGGCTCTCAGCGGAGCAATGACCTCCAAAGTGGTAACTCAAGAGTTGAGTAGCTACTTCATGACTGATTGTGTAAATTGTATGAAATGAACGATAATTGATGAATGATTTAGATAGAATGATCTATTCAAGCTACATGATTGATAAAATGAAACTAGATTAATATGAAAATGAGCTATGATTAATCTAATTAACAATTAATGCTATATGATTGAAATGGAAATGCCTATAGTAATGATGCTAAAACTATTGATGCAAGGGATCCTTATTGCTCCAAAATGAGGAGTATTTATAGGAATTCCAAGGCCAAAGCTGAGGTGGCAGGAATCGGCGGTCTAGATTTGATCTGAAGATATCAAGGGCCAAGATTGAGGAAGTTGGAGAAGAGGTTGGAGGAAGGGACACTTGTCATCTCTGTGGTGACAAGTGTCAAGGAGCCTTGCCCATGAGAGGGCAAGTGTCCAAGGGAGGAGACATGTGGCAAAAGTGCCATATGTCTCAAGGGGAGAATATCTAACCCATAAGTGGTTAGGATAAAAGAAGTTAGGATGTAAAAGAGGATAGGGTTAGTTAGACCTTAGGATTAGATAGAATGGGTTAGGTTAGGGGATGGTTAGGTTAGGTGGTTAAAAGTTAGGAGCCATGTGCTCAATTTGAATTTAGAAATTTAAATATTTGAAAAAGATAATTAATCGTAACAAATCATGATTTGATTTGTTTTAACTAATTATGAGATTAGAAGAATGAACTTAAACGGGGGGAGGATCAATTAATTTAGATTAATTAATCAAAGGGGATTATGAAATGAACTATATAAATCAATCATGTAGATTTATTTACTAGTAGATGAATAGAGAAATTAATCAAATTGCTTGTGGATTCAATTAATTGGGAAGGAGGATTAATTAAATAACTGCATATTTAATTAACTATCTTTAGACCATTTTAGGTGTATACATTTTGCCCCTCTTTGAAGTGATGTGTGACAACACATTGGTTCAAAGAAAACTCGATTTATGATGTTGCTGATATTGATTTTGATGGGACGCAGATTTGATCTTGATTTTGATGCGGATTCGGTTTCGATATGATATTGATTCGATTTGAGATGATAAATCTCGATATGACGCAGTTTCGATTTTTGAGATGATAAATCTCAATATGATGCCCCAGATGCTGATTGATAGATTTTGATGTGAGGATGCCCCCTCGGGAGATGAATCGGATAATTTTTCAATATTTTTGAATTTTTGAAAGTGTCGATTTTTAAATTTTTTGATTTTTTAAATGATTTTTTACATGTTTTTTTTGATTTTTTATGTGATTTTTGACATGATTTTTTCAATTTTTTTATTATTGATGTGATTCTGATGATTTGACTTTCTAATTATTGATTTGATTTTTGCTTTCATGATGACTAATTATTTGAATTGATTTTTTGATTTTTGACCATTTTGGCTTGATTTTTCGATTTCGGATTTTTGATGATGTGATTTAATTTCGGATGATTGATTTGATGATGCTGATAAATTTTTTGTTGCTCCTCTGACCCCCAAACGCACAATTATCGATTAAAGGTGCTGAAATGATGTCAATTTGATTTGATTTTTAATTTCGATAGGGTAAGATAGATTTGATTAGGTATCTAATTCATAAAATTAGATACTCCTGATTGATGAAATTTGATGATCAGTTTTAATTATCTCGATTTACGTATGAGATGAGATAGGATTGATAATGACCTCATGATAGATGAGCATCATTGATAGGGAATCAAAAAGATTTGATTGAAATCTCAAGTGAGCAAGATAGATTGATAGATAGATTGATTTGATAGATAGATAAATCGAGATACTGATATGATGATCTGATTTGATTTGCAGGAGCACTTTAGTGTCCTCCAGTCTCGGGAGCGCTTCCCGAAGACATGGATACTGATACCCCACCTTAGCCAGGTGGGGAGAGACCACATTGGCAGGTGTGGTTTATCTTCCCTTCTTGACATGCCCTGACCTTTGATTAACTGGGGATTATTGACAACACTAGCAGAGAGTTGGCACAATGAGCACAATACTTTTCACTTATCGATTGGCGAGATGATAGTGACACCTGAGGATGTGTACTGAATATTGCACATCCCCTTGATGGGTGAGATATTGTATTATGATCTTAGTGAGCAGGGTGGGATAGATGCACTTTGTAGAGTTTTTGATGATAATGAGATTGGTGGATATGACATTGCATGGCAGGAGATGCTAGAGCTAGGTTATGCTACTTTACCCACTCTTCTTGCTAGATTTATTGGGGGTTTCCTTTGTCTTGATCATAGGTCAAAGGGATTATCTATTGGATGGGGTCACCTTCTTGAGTAGTTGGTGACACAGGGGACCTGATTTGTGTAGGGGTCATGCATGTTGGCTAACTTGTATTATGACTTGCACCGAGTAGTGTACCAAGGATCGACCGGATTATCGACAGGGGTGACAGATCTCCAGATATGGGCCTGAGAGCACCTACTTATCACACAACCATTGGTTGATGGAGATAGACCTGTAGGCAGGCCCTATGCTGACAGGTATCTCAACACTATTATCTAGCAAAAGCTAGGCAAATTGGAGTATTGGTGATGAACACTAGATGATCTAGATACTGTGATATGGAGACCATACAAAGAGTGCAAGATCTAGCCTAAGGATTCAATGGAGATGTTGTATGTATTCTTGACTCGATACTTGATTGGGTCTACACCTTATGTTTGTAACGTCATAAATTGTACGCACTTGCTAAAGCGGTACAATTTAACACCTAGTTTAGCACTCGCCTTGGCGCAGTTGCATTTTGCATTGCATTTCCCCTTTAGCACTTAATTAATCAAATTAATTAGGTCTAAAGGTTCTACTTCATCATCTTCCACATCACAAAGTCAGGCCCTTTCATTAAAGCTTGCCCCTTTCATTCTATTCCTCCAATGCATCATCTAATCGAAAACCCTAATTAAGTCCTATTTCGAACTTGGGGGCTTGATTTCGGGGGTCAAAACATCTCAAAATCACCTGTAACTTCGGGATTCTCTCTAAAATCATCATATCTGACGGCCCTGAAAATTTGGTGAAAAGTTGTCGGGACCGTGGCGCCCGGAGTGCACACGGTCCCGGACATTTTTCCCGAAATTTTAGGAGCACGATCCAATCATAAAATAAAGCTTAACCCCAAGAAATTGGTGGGATATTCAATCTCTAGGTCAGCCAAAAGATGAAATTACGACCTAGGGTTTCATACATAAGAGCTCTCTTTCTTCATTTGAAAGGATCAGATTTTTGTTTCCAGGAACCTCATATGCAGCGAAAGAGCAGATCTTTGAAGACTTCAACATCTTACAACATCCCTCTATCAAGAATTTATCAATTCCATTCATCCATTTAGGGCTTGGAAGACATTGAAGAACAATAGGAGATTAGCGACTGAAGATTGGCTTGTACCTCTCCCTTGAGGGTTGGGTATGATTTCATGTTGTTTTCATGTCTTTGCATAAAGCTTCAATATCTCATTTATTCATGCTTTAGATCACTTTGCATCTTGATTTAGAGCATTTACACTATCATTTACAAGCAATTAGGGTTTACTTTCTAGGTTGCTCTAGCTTGCTTTCTTGCATTTTAGGACCTTGCACACACACTAGGTCTGCACACACAATACATTTTACAAAACAACTTGGCTATTCGTGGAGGTGGAAATCACTAAAGCGGGGGTTTGACTAAGGCAAAACCCTATATAGCCGCCCATACACCCTTTTTTAGATATAAGTGCAGGTTTCGGGACTCGGACGACACCGCAGGATACAGATCCAGAGAGAACAGGTCGAGACAACACTCTGCATCAAATTGCAGAGCAGAACACCAGGACAGGGGCGTGGGGCACCCTGGTCCTGCCAGGATAGGGGTGCTGGGTGCCCTGGTCCCTGGGACAGAGGCGCTAGGCACCCTGGTCCTCCTGACAGGCAGCATTTCTGACAGTTTCCGACAGTGTTCCAGAGTGCAAAACAGCAGTTTCCGGTGCAGTTTCAGGTGCAGAATCAGGACAGTGGCGCCCGCGCCCCCGTCCCGAACATTTTCAGTCTGATTTTGACTACGGGTACGCATTTGCATTCTTATTTCATCCTTGTATTTACAGATTTCCATTGTTTAAGTTCAATTCTGTAATCTTGTTGTTAGCTCATACTAGCATTTTAGGGTTAGGAATTGAACTTGCATAATCTTACCTTTCAATTACAACAAAGGAATAGAAACCCTAATAGGTAGCCCGTGGCTCTCTCTTTCACAAAAAGAAGTAGCCAATTGTGTGATACCTCTAGGCTCTTTCGTATTCCGTAATGTGTGACAAAAGGTAGGATTAGGGCATGATAACCTAGTCTCGCTTTTCCCCCACACATTTTGGTGAACCCGACGTGAAATCTATCATTGCTTCTTCTTGCATTGCATTTGTTAGATCTAGATCTAGATTTAGTGTGTTTTCATTTCATTTTTATTAAAAAGAGAGAAAAAAAAAAAAAAAAAAGAGTGTGTTTCTTTGCATTGTGTGTTTAAATTTCATGCAATTTTTATTTCAAAATGTCTGACTTTTATTTGCAAAATGTTCATGCTTATGATGATTATTATGAGTATAGCCAAGATGGATTAGATGAAGCTTTAGATGAGTTTTTGAACCCTAAAGATGCCAAACCTTCATTTTACCAAAAACTCATAAACCTTGTTACTATGCCATTTCGTTGTGATGAGAAAGATAAGTTGAATGAGTCCTCTCAAGGGTACATTCCTATCAACTCTTCCACTAAATCTAGTAACATGGTTGTTTTCAAAAATCCCCTCTATGAGGAGATGTCTCCTTTTGAATCAAAAGATAAACCTTTTAATAGATATGATCATGCTTTGTTGGATGATGCTCTTGATGACTTTGTGGCTTTATCGAAATCTTTAAACAAGAACAAGACTTCTAAATTAGTTAACATGATAAAATTGAATAAGCATAAAAAGCCTCTCTTTGAAGTCCAAGGAGCTTATCCTTCTCCCACCTTTCAAAGTCCTAAATCACCTCTCCTTACTATCCAAGGAGGGTATGATCGTGATTCCTTTCATACTCCGAATAAACCAATCATCACTGTGCAAGGAAGAAAACCTGTAAGTCCTTATAGTTATGCCAAGCAAATAACTAGAGAGAGTTATCATGCGGTTGCCCATACTTATCATACCAGAAATAATAGGTAGCCTAGTCCTCCTCCTGTTATTCCAGTTTCTCTTCCGAATCCTCAACCAATTCTTCCGCAAGCTCCACGTATTTCACAAGTTCTTGGCAAGGAATATGATCTCATAGAACAACTTAAAGCTACCCCTGCTAAGATATCCCTTTGGGATTTGATTCAAACTTCTTCCACTCATCATGGAATGTTACAAGATGCCTTGAAAGATTTGAATGTTCCTCCACCGAATACATCTAGTAATATAGCATCTTTGGTTAACTCTGTGATGAATCCTAAAGCTCAAATTGTGTTTACCCAAGATGAGTTGCCTACTAGTGAAATCCAACATCAATATGATCCCTTGATGATTGTGGTTATCATGAAAGACACTGCTATAAGGCGAACACTAGTAGATAATGGCTCTGGTCTTAATGTGTGTAGCATTAATCTTTTGCATAAGATGAATGTTGATACATCTCTA
This sequence comes from Cryptomeria japonica, assembly GCF_030272615.1. Lineage (NCBI taxonomy): Eukaryota > Viridiplantae > Streptophyta > Pinopsida > Cupressales > Cupressaceae > Cryptomeria > Cryptomeria japonica. Next base: position 428,455,095 of record NC_081410.1, on the reverse strand, counting down.
ATTGAGCCGGACTCTCGTCCTATTCGAGGCTTTGATAATGTGGCTAAAACTTCATTAGGTACTATCACCTTACCCATCACAGTGGGGCCTGTTACTTTGCCTACACCTATCCATGTTATGTCGGGAAATCTAACGTACAACTTGCTACTAGGGAGACCTTGGATTCATAGTATGCAAGTTGTCCCCTCTACATTGCATAGACAAGTTAAATTTATTTATAACAATAAGACATATACCTTGATAGGTGATACTAATTTTCAAGCTTGTTTGCAAACATCTACTTCCAAGGGGGGTTCTTCTAAGCCGTCCTCATTTGGTGATGACTCTTTAAATAAGATACCTATTGGTGAATCCTCGCTCTCCGATGATCAAAATTCTTTGGATGAGTCTGGAGCTCTTGAAGAAGATTCTTCTCGACTTGAAACTACACATAAGAAGGATTTTGATCCTGGGAAGATCCTCGAAGAAGACGATTGGGGATCTCTTGATTTTAATCCCACCTTTGTAGGTGAATATAAGGTTCCTTCTAGAGAGCTTAAAGTTGAAAAGAAGGAAGAAGCTAAAAATCAATCAATCTTACCCGAACCTATGAGTAATAATTTTGTGGCCGCTTCTCAAACTTCTTCTCCTCACACCTCTAATTATGAAGAGTTTGATTCTTTGTCTTATGAAAAGCCACCTTCTCTTCCTGAAATGGCTGATCGTTATGGTCATGGTTTTTGCATTTTTGCTAAGCATGGGTATCATGGAAATGGTTGCGGTGTTCATGAACAAGGGATAAAAGTTCCTCTAGAGACTAATTTTCACAGTTATGCCTTTGGACTTGGCTATAATCCCTGCAAGCGCACTAAAGCTTCTAAAAGACCATGCATTAGTGTTAATGTTATTTCTACCTCTCTATCAATGCAACACCCCGAGTACATTGATGGGGATCCTTCGTGTGCTTGTGCTTTTGACGTTTTCCCTACCGATGATGCTTTAGGTGAATTTTTAGGAGCATATGACACTCTTCCTCGTTATCATCACAATAGGGGACTCCCTTATTGTTTGAACACTGAAGCCTACTTTGGAAAAGAGACGGATAATGATGAGATTGTGAAAAAATTCCCTCAGCTAAAGGATACTCCTCAACAAAGCAATCTTCTCATAAGTGACACCACTGATGTTAAGATGGACCCTTGCAATAAAGAGAAAGTTATTAAAATTGGAAAATGTTTGGATGGAGAGGAACAAAAACAATATGAAGATTTATTGCATGAGTTCCCCGAGATCTTTTCTTGGACATACTCTGACATGCCTGGTATAGATCCTAAGATTGTTACTCATAACATTGTCTTAGTTCCTGATGCTAAGCCCGTGAAACAAAAGATTCAAAAAATGAATCCTAGGGTGGCTCTGCTTGTTAAGGCTGAGATTGAAAAGTTATTGGAGGCTGGATTTATCCGCCCTATTGATTATTCCCCATGGATTTCAAATATTGTTGCTATGGCTAAACCAGATAACAAAATAAGAATGTGTACTGACTTTCAGGATCTAAATAAGGCTTCTTTAAAAGATGATTTTCCTCTTCCAAACATTGACATGATAGTTGATTCTACGGTAGGACATGCCTTATTATCCTTCATGGATGGTTTTTCAGGATACAATCAAATTTTTATTAACCCTCAAGATCAATTCAAAACCGCTTTCACTACTCCTTGGGGTACGTTTTGTTGGATAATGATGCCTTTTGGACTTAAAAATGCCGGTGCAACTTATCAACGAGCGATGACCCTTATCTTTCATGATTATATGCATAAGATTTTAGAGGATTATGTTGATGACATTTTAGCCAAATCCTTTCTTCGCATGGATCATTTTAAAATCCTTCATCAAATCTTTGAAAGGATTCGTAAATATCACATGCGCTTGAATCCCTGAAAATGTGTTTTTGGTGTGGATAGTGGAAAACTATTAGGATTCATAGTTTCACATCGTGGGATTGAGGTGGACACTAAGAAAATAGATGCTATTGTCAACATGCCACCTCCTAGAAATGTGTCTCAACTTAAAAGTTTACAAGGAAAGATTCAAGCTATTCGTAGGTTTGTATCTCAACTTGCGGATCGTACTTTTCCTTTCACTCAACTTCTCAAAAAGAATATCACTTTTCAATGGAATGAGGATTGTCATCAAGCATTTGAAGATTTAAAAATGTATTTAGCTAATCCTCCTATCCTTCGACCGGCTGAACCTTCTAAACCTTTCCTTATTTATACGGCTGCATCCTCTCATGCTCTTGCAGCATTATTGGCACAACATGATAAAGATGGTAAAGAATGTCCGGTTTATTACATAAGTCATACCTTACTCGATTATGAGACCCGATATTCTGCGATAGAAAGACAATGCTTGGCCTTGGTGTTTGCGACTCAGAAATTGAGACATTATCTCTTAAACTCAGAAGTCCACATCATGGTAAATTTTGATCCGTTGAAGCATCTTTTCTCTAAAACTGATTTATCAGGACGCCTAGCTAAGTGGGTTATGATGTTAACTGAATTTGACCTTAAATTTGTTTCACAAAGAGCAATTAAAGGGCAAGCATTGATCGATCACCTAGCTGAGGCCCCTTCACCTTTCTCCTTCCCTAACCCTGACTCTTTTCCTGACGACTTCATTCTTTCTATAGAGAAAGATGAAACTTGGGAGTTATACTTTGATGGCTCTAAGTGTCGTACGGGATCGGGGGCAGGTGTTGTTCTGATTTCTCCTACAAAGAAACCCATTCCCTTATCCTATCGTCTAAATTTCCTGTGTACCAATAACATTGCTGAGTATGAGGCTCTTATAGCGGGAATAAAAGCAGCCTTAGCTCTGAACATAAAACACATACATATCTATGGAGATTCGCAATTGATTATAAGACAAGTAACAGGAATATATCAAGCAAAACAAGACAAATTATCACAATATAAAGACCTTGCCATCTCTTTATTACAAAAATTTGATTCTTATACCATGGAACCTGTTCCTCGAAAAGATAATCGACATGCGGATGCAATGGCATGTGTGGCTTCTCTTGTATCTTTAGAGGACCCTGTGGTTGATCTTAAATTTGTTATTCACAACCTTATTTCTCCAGCTATTGTAGACGATCCTAGTCTGGTAACATGTTGTGACTTTATAGACTCAGATGAATGGTACTCGCATATCGTAAGATATTTGACCGATGGTACCTTTCCTGATTCCGCTAATAGAAACACTAGGGCTAGAATCCGCAAGCTATCTGCTAGATATATCATTCTTTCTAATGTCCTTTACCGAAGGGGTTATGATGGTCTTCTCCTTCGCTGTCTTAACAAATCAGAAATCCCTGTTGCTCTTGAAGAGGCGCATTCAGGTGCCTGTGGGGGGCATTTTGGAGGCAAATCCTTGGTTCATAGATTGCTTCGTATGGGATACTATTGGCAAACTATGCAGAAGGATTCTTTTTCATTTGTTAAGAAATGTCATCAATGTCAACAACATAATAATCTGATTCATGCTCCTGCCCAAGAACTCCGTTCTCAAGTAGCTTCTTGGCCTTTTTCCGCATGGGGTTTGGATCTTATTGGTAAAATCTCTCCTCCTTCATCTCAAGGACACACCTTCATTATAACCGCAACAAATTACTTTACGAAGTGGGTAGAAGCTATTCCCTTCACTCTACCACTGCTGAAGTGATTTGTCAATTTCTTCTAGAAAACATCATTTCTCGATTCGGGATACCTTCTACTATAATCTCAGATAATGGGACATCATTTAAGAACAAGGACATGAAGAAATTCCTTGAGAAGTATTATATCAAACATCGATTTTCTACACCATACTATCCTCAGTCAAATGGTCAAGCCGAATCATCCAATAAAATAATCGAACAAATTCTTCGCAAAATCGTGAATAAGCATGGTAAGGATTGGAGTAACCAGCTAATCTATGCTCTTTGGGCCTACCAAACGAGTGTGCGAATTGCTACGGGAACTTCTCCTTATAATCTTGTTTATGGTGCTGATGCTATTATGCCTTTAGAGCTAGAGATTCCATCACTTAGGGTTTCTCTCAAAGGTATAGTAGATGGTGACTCTTATAGAGAACAATGACTTCAACAGCTTGAGATGCTTGATGAACAGCGTATAAACACTCTTGAGCATATTCAAGTGTATCACAAAACTCTACAACGAAGCTATAATGATAAGGTTATTCAACGTTCCTTCTCAGTAGGTGACTTAGTCCTTTATGAGAATCAGTGCAATGTGAATGCCTTACCTGCAGAAAAAGGAAAATTTAGTCCTAATTGGCTTGGACCATATATCGTTATTGAGGATTATGGATCAGGTGCTTACAAAATAGCGGATGTAGACGGTACACCTCTTAAAGAACCTATAAATGCTATGCACTTGTGTAGATATTATGCTTAATTCTTCATTCCTTATTTATCTTCTTTTCAGTTCTTCAACATTGGGTAATATGTTAGTATCTCCTAATTAGAGCAAAATAGAATTAAATGTTATGATGTTTAATCTATATTGCTTCGTTCTTGACAAGCGTGTTTCCTTACTTCATAGTTTGTCTTGAATTCATTTATGTAAGTTGTAAAAGATTTACATTTCCATTATGCTAGCATATTATATAGTGTCTTTATGTGTTAAGTAGAATCATATCATGTTGTGTTTAAGTTCAAAATTAAATCACGTTAGTTATATGATTCTTAGACTTAATGCATATTTCTTCCCTATCATCAATGTAGTACTTGATTAAATATTTAATTAAGTCACACATGTATCAATTTAATCATGGTGCATTGAGAAATCAATCATATGGAAATTAAATTCTGAACATACATGTACATTTACCAAATGTATTAGATTTAATCAAAGCAAAATATACATTGTTTTAAGCATTAAAGATAAAAAATTTGAGACAAAAGAGAAGCATGTATATATACATATATATATGTGGATCGTATACAAATATAGGTCACTATACATCCAAAATGTGACCTCTCCTACATCATAAAATCATCTCCTATCCTTAGGACTAGTGGCTGGAGAGTGTCGACTGGACGCTCCCTCCTGATCTGGCCATGAAGGTGGACCCATGGGTGTGTAGCGTGATACAGACCATGAGTGACTCCAAGAGGAACTCCTACGATCCCTATCCATAAGGATCGCGTGATAGGTGGTAGCCTCGGTGTGAGCTGCTGCTAGATCTCGCCGCGCCCGCTGAAGGTCCTCTGATAGGATTCTCTCTCTCTCCCTCCATATGTCTATCTGAACTCGGAATGGGGAAAACAAGTCCTTATGCCGACCCGTGTTCCCCTGAGGCCTATAGGCAATCTGTGAGGAACTGGGGATTTGTGCTATCATGGAAATGTCTGTCACTGCCTGCTGAATCAGGGAACGCCACTCCTGCACATTAGCTGTGGCAGTAGAATAGATTTTTGTATTAGTACCATTCGATATCATCAAAACATTAATAATCAATTTAAACCTACTATACCTGGGTCTCCCTCACGCCAGTAGGGATCATGATACGGTAGCATCTGTGATTGGGATCTACTAGGCTCCCCTCGCTCGACTAATTTGTGCACGATGGGTGTAGGCTGGACGGTACTAGGAACAGGTCTCCATATCGCCTCATGTTCCCCCTGTTGGGGAATAAGAGGAGGATCCAGAGCTATGGTATCATCCCCTGAATGGTGAGGAGCTGCATCTGACTCCTCCTCATCATCTCTATCCTCATTTGCATCCTCATCCTCATCTGCATCCTCATTCTCCTCATCATCAGTTCTCTCCTCCTCGTCCTCATCTCTATCTATGTCCTTCTCCTCCTTGGCGCTGGGCTGATCACCTGTAGGTGGATCAGGATCTCCTGCCTCCTCATGACCCTCTCCCTCCTCTGGCTCCTCTGACCTAGATCCCTGGTCCTCATCTCGGTCTCCATGTCTCCATGGGCCTGGATGGCCTGTCGGGTGATCCGGTGGAAAGATAGGACCTGGATATGATCTCATAAACCATGAGACATACCTACGCTGTGCTCCAGGCTCTACAAAATAATCAGTGACTACATCCTGATCAGATCCCTCTATATCTGTAGTCTTGATGTCATCTATCGTCGGTCTCACTACTGCTCTAGGTCTGGGAAGGACCCGTGAGTGTCGAGTATAGATGGGCACATCGGCTGGAACACACTGCTCTAGCCTGAACTGCCTCCGTACTCGGTCAAAGTAGAAAGGGACTATGATGTGTGAATATCGTCCCTGCAGTAGGCGGTTCCTCTGTAAGCATGCTAACTGTCTCTCCATCCCATCCCATCTGTGCATCCGCAGGTAAGGTCTCCACACTGTCACCTCGGCTGTCAGTCTATCAAAAATCACTCTCCAATATAACAGATCTCCAAATCTCCACTCGCTGGTAAGTGGATAAGCAAACACCCTAGGTCGCTCGCTAGCCGTACTCAGCGGAAAGCCAACAGGCCTGGTGCATGTGAAGTGCTCTAAAATCCATACCTGCAGAAGTGTGCATGTCATCAAACTGCAACCCTGTCCAAATACATACTCCTCAAGGTCGTGATAGAGATGTGCAAGCATACTCTGACCCCAAGCATACACTCTCCTGTGTCTCTCCATCACTCTGATGCACCATGTGAGACCCCCATGCATGTGCGTGCCTCGCCCATTAGGGCAGACGGCTAGTGCTATGATGGCGATCATAAGGCGTCTCAGAAGGGGTACCTCCCCTGTAGGATGTAAGAGCCAGCTGACCATGATGCGACCTCTCATCTCGCTCGACATGACTCTCCCTATGCAATATACCTGCTCCCTCTGATGATCCTCCGCTGACCGATCGGTCGCATATGTAACAGTCGCTCCTTTGATAGGAAGACGAAGTATACGGTACACATCCTCGAGTGTAACCGTCAGCTCCCCTACTGGAAGATGAAATGTGCATGTGTCAGGATCCCATCGCTCCATCAATGCCATCAGCATTGCAAGATGGAACCAAATGGCTGGCATGAGGATCACATACCATAATCCCACTATCGACAATGTGTCTCTCTCTGCCTGAGTAAGCCGCAGAATCTGATCTCGCAAACTGCGAAGAATATGTCCCGCTGTATGCTCTCTCATGTATGGAAGGCCTTGCAACACAAAAAAATAACTGTAATCAGTACTCGATCATCAAAATCGCTCATGCAAACTGTCGAACATCGTATGCCAAGCCCTGATTGGGACCATGGCGCCCTGTCAGGGACCATGGCGCCCTGATTGGGACCATGACGCCCTATCAGGGACCATGGCACCCTGGGGGGACCAGGGTGCCCCACAAGGACCATGGTGCCCTGGGGGGACCATGGCACCCTGGGTGGGGCCCGGGTCAGCCTTCAGGGCCCGCAAACGATCACAGAAAAGTCAAAATGCAGAAAATCAAAAGTCAAAGTTTAGTCAACTCACCTCGTCCAGTGGCTCGTCGTCGATCACAGCCTGTCGCATGATCTCAATCCTCGTGGGACGCTCTGGTCATCGTGAAGGCATGATGATGGCTATGTGGGCTCCGCTACAATGAACAGTACTCAGAGTCAACAAAGTGACAAATGCAAATGTCTCTTTCAAGGTATATACGTTCATTCCTTTACCTTTTACTTTCAAAACCCTAATTTTCCTCTTTCACTCATTTCATCATAACTTGAGTTTGGGAGATGCAATTTTTGAACCATTTGTTGCGTAGGAATCGTATTTTCATTCCCCTACTCTCGGGATGTTCCAAAAAGTGCTCTAATGAAGCCTTTTCAGTGAACATCCCTCATCAATACTCTCTTACACAATTTGTCGTAAGTAAACATGCTACCCTGTTTCACCTCCCTAATAAGCAAGTCGAAACAGGGGGGGCATACAGCTACTCACAAATTTCATCACTTTCCTTAGTAAGCATTAGGTGATTTTTGTGATCTAATGTGTGTTTTGTAGGGTGTGGTTCCTAACTGTGTACTGCAGATACCGCTGGGGGCTTTGTCCGACAACTTATGGATATATCCTTTTTTCAAATGATGTTTACTTTTCTGTACTTTAGCTTGCATATGCACATAGTACTCATATGACCGCTAAAGTGGGGGCTAAATGTAATGTCATAAATTGTACGCACTTACTAAAGCGGTACAATTTAACACCTAGTTTAGCACCCGCCTTGGCGCAGTTGCATTTTGCATTGCATTTCCCCTTTAGCACTTAATTAATCAAATTAATTAGGTCTAAAGGTTCTACTTCATCATCTTCCACATCACAAAGTCGGGGCCTTTCATTAAAGCGTGCCCCTTTCATTCTATTCCTCCAATGCATCATCTAATCAAAAACCCTAATTAAGTCCTATTTCAAACTTGGGGGCTTGATTTCGGGGGTCAAAACATCTCGAAATCACCTGTAACTTCGGGATTCTCTCTAAAATCATCATATCTGACGGCCCTAAAAATTTGGTGAAAAGTTGTCGGGACCGTGGCGCCCGGAGTGCACACGGTCTCGGACATTTTTCCTGAAATTTTAGGAGCGCGATCCAATCATAAAATAAAGCTTAACCCCAAGAAATTGGCGGGATATTCAATCTCTAGGTCGGCCAAAAGATGAAATTATGACCTAGGGTTTCATACATAAGAGCTCTCTCTTTCTTCATTTGAAAGGATCGGATTTTTGTTTCCAGGAACCTCATATGCAATGAAAGAGTAGATCTTTGAAGACTTCAACATCTTACAACATCCCTCTATCAAGCATTTATCAATTCCATTCATCCATTTAGGGCTTGGAAGACATTGAAGAACAATAGGAGATTAGCGACTGAAGATTGGCTTGTACCTCTCCCTTGAGGGTTGGGTATGATTTCATGTTGTTTTTATGTCTTTGCATAAAGCTTCAATATCTCATTTATTCATGCTTTAGATCACTTTGCATCTTGATTTAGAGCATTTACATTATCATTTACAAGCAATTAGGGTTTACTTTCTAGGTTGCTCTAGCTTGCTTTCTTGCATTTTAGGACCTTGCACACACACTAGGTCTGCACACACAATACATTTTACAAAACAACTTGGCTATTCATGGAGGTGGAAATCACCGAAGCGGGGGTTTGACTAAGGCAAAACCCTATATAGCCGCCCATACACCCTTTTTCAGATATAAGTGCAGGTTTCGGGACTCGGACGACGCCGCAGGATACAGATCCGGAGAGAACAGGTCAAGACAACACTCTGCATCAAATTGCAGAGCAGAACACCAGGACAGGGGCGTGGGGTGCCCTGGTCCTACCAGGACAGGGGCACTGGGCGCCCTGGTCCCTGGGATAGAGGCGCTGGGCGCCCTGGTCCTCCTGACAGGCAGCATTTCCGACAGTTTTCGATAGTGTTCCAGAGTGCAAAACAGCAGTTTCCGGTGCAGTTTCAGGTGTAGAATCAGGACAGTGGCGCCCACGCCCCCGTCCCGAACATTTTCAGTCTGATTTTGACTCCGGGTACGCATTTGCATTCTTATTTCATCCTTGTATTTATAGCTTTCCATTGTTTAAGTTCAATTTTGTAATCTTGTTGTTAGCTCATACTAGCATTTTAGGGTTAGGAATTGAACTTGCATAATCTTACCTTTCAATTACAACAAAGGAATAGAAACCCTAATAGGTAGCCCGTGGCTCTCTCTTTCACAAAAATAAGTAGCCAATTGTGTGATAGCTCTAGGCTCTTTCGTATTCCGTAATGTGTGACAAAAGGTAGGATTAGGGCATGATAACCTAGTCTCTCTTTTTCCCCCACACAATGTTATTGAGCGATTCCTTTGTACGAGGGTGTTGTGACAATATGGAAGGATACAAGGGATACCATAGGGTACAACTCATTATGCTCATAGGAGACAGGATGTGTCTACTTGGGGGCCCTCTATTTCATATGACCAGGCATGTGTAGAGTATTGATCATTGGGGGCACTGGATTGGGATTATCTACTAGGTATGATAGATAGTGGGATGACAGTTGAGTACGTCGTAAATTTTACTACACACAGGTTTCCTAGATTGACATGTCTGGATGAGCTAGAGTCAATTCTAGATGAGGATGATGAGAGACCATGACGTAGAGCTCCTAGATGACTAAGGGATGGTGGGAGGAGAGGAGGGGGGGTAGAGATGATGGCAGAGACAAAAGGGATGATATATATGGATACAAAGGAGATGGAGGAGATCATGGTGTTGGAGATGATGATGGAGAAAATGATGATGTGGGAGATGGTCGAGTAGTGGGAGTGGCAGTAGCAGGCACACCAGCAGCCAACAGTTCTAGATCTACTAGAGATGTGTATATGGATTGGATGACCCGAGTGGTCATACGAAGGAGATCAGGTCCAGTAGATCAGGGGCATCAAGTCCTAGAGCAAGAGGTTCCCCAAGTTGAGCAGGTACCTATAGGAGTATCACAGGTTGAGCAGCCATAGGCAGAGGCACCTCGATGGATCCTCATTAGGATGTTGTTTCATCAGCAACAGGCTCAAATTACTGACTTGTAGGGTCAGGTTCAACAGCTAGAGAGCCAACTAGTAGAGAGGGACTCTTAGATAGCCCAACTAGAGGTCCAGATGACATAATTACAGGTACATGCATAGGCACAAATGTCCCAGGCATAGACATAGGCACATGCCTAGATTGTCTAGGTAGAGGCCCGAATGACCTCTCTCATGGCCAAGAGAGATGTAGCTAGGGATAGGTGTTGGCAGGCCGAGGCACAGGTACAGATGTCAAGAGAGTCTAGTTCAAGGAAGGTTTCCCTAAAGATGATGTGTTGGGCGGTCCAAGAGGTTGAGTATTACAGGACCTTATACTATACTGTTGTTCCTGCTGATCAGAGGGCTTTGAGATTTTCATAGCCAAACAGGAGATCAAGACAGAGCCAGTCTGAGAGTCGAGGAGTGACGGGGCCACTTCAGAGAGATCCCCCAGGTGGGGACCTAGGTACAAGGGTATCGGCTGGTGTTACTAGACCTGCTACATCAGGACAGAGTTCCACTCCACGTTCTAGTGGTCACACTGATATGAGACATTGATCCATTCATGTACACACCTTTTGTGATGAGATATTGATGATCCCTACGATGTATATTTGTGATGTATCTGATATATTTTTGTGATATCATTGTACCCTGGACATTGATATTTTTGATGATATGATATGTAGTCAATCCTATTCGCTCTACATGACCTATGAGATTATGGATGCATTCTATGTGCTATATGATTATGTTGTGTAGTTACTTTCATGATGTATGCTTTATTTTTGATATGTTTATGGATTTTAGATGATGGATGTATGCTTCTTATATGATGATGCAATATTTACATGATGTTATGCAAATGTGAATATGTATGGTGATGTATATAAGTACTATGTGATGTATGTGCAATGCAATGTTTTTATGATTTTATCATGCATGTTAATATGAGATGGATGCAATGCAATGCAATGATGCTACTTTATATTATTGATATGAGATGAATGCAATGCAATGATCTAACTAAATGAATGAATGATTGGATATTTTATATGAATGATGTCTTAGTATGCAATGGTTACATGAGATGAACTAGCTTATCATGCATGATGAATGAATTGATTTTTTTGTTTAATGTCCAATGTACTCAATCACGTAATAAGAGAGATAACACCATGTTGAAGCCTTTGGCCTTGGAAAAGATGAGATTTTGTGATGCCATGCAAAATGAAATGAAAATCTACTTCAAAAATGCAAATGTAAAATGAAATGTAATGCTGCAATCAGGTTGGTCATTTGGTCATTGCTTTGTTTCATCATTGAGCCTTTAAAATGTGGGAAGTGAGTGCAAACATCGATGGTATAATTGACCCATGATGACCTGAGCACTACTTTTCTGGGTTTTGATATTGCAAGTTAGCACAAGCATCGAGGTATAAATGAACCAAGATGACTTAAGTGTTGCTTGCATAAAATAGGCAGTATTAACCATTTCTATATGCAAATCCAAAAGGTCTTCGATGATACTTTGATGATCATGTCCTAAGACAAATTTGCACATATTAGCAATTAATTGACAAAAAGTAGACAAGAAAATATCATGTTCCTTCCTTGTTCCTCTATTCAAAGACATCCTTGAGTCACTCAGAAATCATGATAGCGAAAATCAAGATAAAATAGTTGAACCATTATTGTCAAAATGTTAAAATCATTAGTCAAAAGATATCATCCATTGATATGAGTTTGTCATGTTTAGACCGATATTTGATAGTTGATTGTTGATAATTTGATCTTGTGTTCAACATTGGATGTGTCCTAGTTTTTGCGTGACAAGAGTGTTGCCTAACCATTGTTCTACTTGTTGGATTAAGCTCAAAATGATGAAAATTTTTGCCCCCAGCTAGGTTCAAGATTTTCCTCCCAGTCTAGAAATAAACTTTATTATGATATATACAATGATCCAAACCATGGTGAGAAATCACCCACAATGCCTGCGTATGTACAAAGGCTTTATTATGGATATGAACAATGCTGATGGAAATGAATGCAAGCGGAAGGATGCATGAACCAATAGATGGAAGAACTAGTTGACAGATAGCGCCTGTTTGCCAGGTTTTCACCATTTGTTATTATTGCACTTTTTCTCTTATTTAATTTTTTTTGTTTATTTTTCATTGTTTTTACTGTTTTTGTATTTTCTTCTTTTTCACTTTTTTGGATTTTTCTGCTTTTGCACTTTTTTTTGGATTTTTTTGCTTTTTCATTATTTTTGGATTTTTCTGTTTTTTCACTGTTTTTGGATTTTCTGTTTTTCCACTGTTTTTGGATTTTTTGCTTTTCCACTATTTTTGGACTTTTCTACTTTTTCGAACATTAAAATTCTTTAGATGCATGCTATTAATGGGTTCCTCGAGCTGATCCCCATCCTACATTGATAGTTGATATGCTCTTGACCCAAATACTGTTGTGACCACAAATGGACCTAACCAGTTTGGTTCAAACTTCCCTTTCTTTTCTCGATCTGACTGGTTTCATGGATTTTACTTTAGTACTAGTTCTCCAACTTGAAAGGCTCATGGTTTGACCTTGTGATTATAACTTTGACACATTCTTTGCCGATATACCTTTAAATGATCAAAGGCATTTTGTCTTCATTCATGGATCAATTCTAACTCTTGCAATCTAGATACTCGTTATTCTTCATCTAGGATAAGGCCTTTTAATGATACTCATAGAGAAGGTATCTCTAATTCTATTGGTAGTATTGCTTCTGATCCATAGATAAGAGAGAAAGGTGTGGCACCCGTTGGTGTGCAGATACTGATATGGTAGGCCCATAGAGAAGGGTTCAATTGAATATGCCAATCTCTACCAGCATCATTCACTATCTTTTTGAGGATTTTCATAATAGTTTTGCTTGATGCTTCTACTTACCCATTCCTTTGTGGATAGTAGGGTGTGGAGAATCTATGTTGGATCTGAAATTTCTCACAAAGCTCTTGTACATCCTGGATCTTGAACGGTCGCCCATTATTAGTAATAATGGTCTGGTATGTCACAGAGACATATGATGTAGTTCAAGATAAATGCATCAATTTGTTTTCCTGTGATATTTGTGAGAGGGACCACTTCAATCCATTTTGTAAAACATTTTGTAGCTACAAGGATGAATTTGTGACCATTGGATGAAGGAGGATTTATCTTTCCTACTAGATCAAGACCCCATTGGCAGAATGACCAAGAAGTTGCCAAAGCATGAAGCTTTTGTACTAGTACATAAATTAAATTTCCATGGATCTGACATTGTTTGCATGTTTTAGCTATTTGAATAGAATCTCATTCCATAGTTGGCCAATAATAGCCCAAGCGTATGAGTTTTTTTGAAAGGGTAAGACCACTTGAATGAGTGCCACAAATGCCATTATGGACTTCATTTAAGGCTTTCTCAAATTCCTCTTACTTGAGACATCTTAAAAGAGTATCATCCAGACCTTGTTTAAAAAGGGTATCCGCGATAAGAGTGTAATGGGAGGATTAGCAAATGAAATTTCTCTTTTGGTTTTTTGACAAGTCAAGAGGGAGGGTATTATATTTCAGGTATGTATAAATTTGGCCATAGCGAGAGGAATCATGCCCAACAAGGTGACAATTAGTTTGGGAATCAGGACAATTATGAGTATGGTAAATAACTCTTCCACGAGGAATTCATAATGCTCTTGATTTTCCTATGTGTGAAGTAGAGAAGCAAGTGTTTCCATGGCATCTGCTGCTTTGTTGTCATTCCTCTTAATCTACTCAAAATTTATTTGGACAAAGTATTTCTTGACATCATCAACCATATTTTTATAAGGCATTATCTTTTCATCCTTTGTTTGATAATCATCATTAATTTGATTGATGACGAGCTGAGAGTCTCCAAAGACTTGAAGTTGTGTAATGTTCCACTCTATGGCTCTCTTGATATCTATGACCAAAGCTTCATATTATGTTGTATTGTTGGTGCATGGAAAGCTTAATTTGTACGCCTTTGGAATTGTATGACCTTGTGGTGTGATGAATAAAATGACTGCTCCTGATCCATGTTGTGTATATAAACCAATAAAGTACAATTGTCATGTCTTTGTGGTGACCGTTAGGATATCAGCATCTGGAAATTCAATGTGTAAAGGATGATCGTCTTGAAGCTGTGCCTTTGCTAGTTGGTCTGCAATGACTTGCCCCTTGATATCTTTTCTGTCCATATACTCAATATCAAACTTGCTTAGGATCATGATCCATTTTGCTAATCTTCCTATCAATGTCGCCTTGCTGAGAAAATACTTCAATGGATCGATTTAAACAATCAACTTGATTGAGTGATATAGTAGATAGTGTCTCAATTTTTGAGAAGCAAACACTACCACTAAGCATGCTTTTTTTTTTTTTGTTGGTGAATAGTTGATCTCGTATCCTAATAATGTTATGCTGATGTAGTAAATAGCTCATTATTTTCCTTCATTATCCTGTTGTGCAAGCAGAACTCCTAATGATACTTTGGTGGCTGATACATATAGTAACAATGACTTTCCTTGAATTGGTGACATTAGGACTGGTGGTTGCATGAGATATTCTTTGATTTTGTTGAATGCTTCTTTACATTGATTATCCCATTTGAAATGGACATTCTTGTGCAACAGATGAGTAAATGGTTGACATTTATCTGCTAGTTAAGCAACAAATCTTTTGATTGACTGTAGTCTTCCTTGGAGTGATCTGAGTTGACTGATATTCCTGGGAGATACCATTTCCATAATTTCTTTGACCTTGGCTAGATCTACTTCAATACCTCTAGCTGAAACAATGTATCCCAATAGCTTACTTGAAGTAACACGAAAGGCACATTTCTTAGGATTGAGCCTTATCTTGTATTATTCCAACCGCTCAAAGATCTTTTCCAGTATTTTCAGATGTTCTTCTCTATTGTATGATTTTGCCAATATGTCATCCACATAGTCTTCCATGAATGTATGCATCATGTCATGGAATATTGTTGTCATGGCTCTCTGATATGTAGCACCTGCATTCTTTAGTCCAAATGGCATGACGTTCGATCAGAAAGTACCCCATGGACATGTGAAAGGTGTCTTTTCTTGATCTTCAGGTGCTATTTTAATATGATTGTATCCTGAGAAACCATCCATTAGAGAAAACATGGAATCTCCAGCAGTTAGATCAATAATGATGTCAATATTTGGCAAAGGAAAGTCATCCTTTAGACATGCATTGTTAAGATCTCTGAAGTCTATGCATACTCTAATACATTCATCCAGTTTAGAAACAAGAACTATTTTTGATACCCATTGAGGATATGCTATAGGTTTGATGAATCCTACATCCAGTAATTTCTTTAGTTTTGCTTTGACAAGAAGAGCGATATGAGGATGCATCTTCCTTAATTTTTGTTTAATTGGTTTGGCTCCTGGACTGACATTTAAGTGATGCATAATAAGATCTGGATCCAACCCTGGCATGTCTGCATATGACTAGGTGAAATTAATTTGTCATCTTTTGAAGAATTCCATATATTGCTGCATTTCTTGTTCTAATAGAGAAGTTGTTGGATGTAGGATCTTTGGTTGCTTTGTTGTCCCAATGTTAACTGCCTTTGTTGGTTCGATCAATATGGATGACCTTTCTTGATAGTATTCTGGTAAGGTGTCAAATCTCCCATCTTTCGGTGCCTCGAGGAGGTTTTCACCATTAGATGCGTCCTTTCTTTTTACTTTTTCTTGGTCTAATGTTGCCAATAAATGATTTTCAATATTAGATTTGATATTTTTTTCTTTATTTTCACTTTTGCGACTGGGAGATTTGGTACGCACTTGAATTGAAGATACATTATTAAAATCCCTGGTGAAAGTTGTTGCGGGTTCGATTGCAGTAAGATATAAGGATATGGCATGGTCATTGTGTCAATAATTTCAGGATGGATTAGAGGTAATGGGTCCTCAAGTTGAGATGATTCAGAGGTATTAAGGGTCATGATAGAGATGTCAATTTTTTGATATGTATTTCAATGTCTAGAACAATACTCTCCTCAGAATGACCTCTCACAAGTAGCTCTTGATCGTCCTCAATTAAGTCCAAGTCAACCGAATGGGATTCTAATTCAAGTGGGCTAGTTCCTAACGTTTTCCCTGCATATGCATGAACTACATTGACACCTACATCTTCTTCAAAGAATTTTTTTTCAGCTGATTGTTTAGAATGATAGGAATCCCATTCCCATTCATTAAAATCTGTATCACTTGCAACTTGCAATCTACATATTTGTTCATATAGTGTTTGATTTGTTTCTTCTATTTTTCTTTTTATATCTTTTCTTCTCTCATATTCAACTTCCTCTGGGCTGATATTGATTTCTGTCAACCTTTCTATCAGCTCTCCTTGATTTGTATCAACTTCTTGTCTATTTTGATTAAGATTTAACTCTTCTTGGGAAGTGCCTTTAGTTTGTTTTTCCTGTTGATTAGAAGCTTTCTTTTTTTGCCATTTCATGTTTGTTTGTTCTTGTTGTTTGGTAGATGTTTCTTCCCTTTCAATTGCAAATTGCTCTTGTCTGTTATCATGTTCATCTTTTTGTTGCCTAGAAGAGGTTTCCTCTTGTAGAGTAACTTGTCCATACCCTAAGCTTGATTTGTCTGTAGCTTGTTGAGTATGAGGTTGTATAGGTTTTGAGATACCTTCTTTTCCTTTTCCTACAGGACCCATTCTAGTGTATCCCATTTTCTGAAGGATGTTAAATCCTTTTCCATATTTTTCTATGGGTATTCTAACATTGTTGATCTTTTGTTGGACTTCTTCATCCTTGTATAACCATTGCAACACATCTTTGTCCTTTGTTTCCTCTGATAAGGTCTGAACACTAACAAATGCTCCATCAAATATTGTAAGATCTTTCTTAATTGGTTGTTGTTTAGAGTTTGATGGTTTTCCATAAGATTTAGGAGAAAGTGGCAACTGTGACAGTGAATATTCTTCGTTCCCTCGATCTCTTAGTTGCATTTGTTTTTCCATACTTGACAAAATTGAGCCAAATGAGTTTTCTTTGGATTGTGTGTTTGAAGACGATGCCTCACTATTATGAGGAATAATGACCTCTTGAGCCGATTTTAGATTACTACAGTATTGGAATGGATTTGAATTTGCTGAGATTGTGATTTCTTGCCCATTGTATGGAAACTTCAGGCACTAATGATATGTTGATGGATTAGCTTGTATGCCATGTATCCATGGTCTTCCCAAAAGTATGGTGTATGATGAATCCAAGTCTAGAACTTGGCATGTTGTGTCTTTCAGGAAGGGTCCCACTCTGATGGGTAATACCAAAATTCCTTTGGAGGAATGATCTTCTTCATCATATGCTTTGATTGTGATATTTTTCCAGGGATCAACTGCATCTTCAGAATAATCAAGAGCACGAACAAGACTTATTAAGAAAATATTTAGGCAAGATCCCCCATCTATTAGGACATGTTTAACGTGCGTCTTATAAATGAGGTCTTCAATATGCAAGGGAGTGTTATGGGGATGTTGCAAGGACATGCCATCTTCTTTAGTGAATGATAAGAAGTGAGGGGTTGTGAAGTATCCCACCATATTTTGGAATTGACCTAAATCAAGATCTTTGGAAACTGTCATATCTACTAATGCTCTGTCAAGAATTTCTTTGTGTGCAGGTGAAAGCCTTAAAAGTTCTAAGATGGATATTTGTGTAGGAGTTTTCTATAGTTGATCCACTAGACTGTATTTTTTTAAAGTGGATGATGTGTTAGTTGTAGGACCTGGCAAAACAACTTTGGCTTTGCTTCTTGTGATAGAATGAGTGGGTTATTGATGTTGTTTCTCTTTAACCACAATCACATTTACCACATTGTCATATGCATGAGTATATTTTACCTTTGCTTTACCTTTACCGTTATGCATTGCTGATGATTCACCTTTCTCATAGTTAGGAAGTGGAGTTTTGAAAGCTATGTGAGATTCGTTTGTCGTATGTCCATCCATAATTATCACTCCATTATTAATCAAATCTTGGATGACATGTTTTTGTTGGCATTTTTGTTGTTTATGTTGTGATTGTCATTGATGGACACACACTTGTATTGAGATCCCCTTTATATGTATGAGCTCAAGCTCAACTGGTATTTGTTCCAACCAGTATGTTGTATACTAGTCTTTAGACTAGTGGTGATTTTGCAAAATGTGTTTACCAATCTGAAGTGGCATGTCGACCCCAAGTGGTTTGTAGATCCCAAGTGGCACGATGGAGCAAAGTGGCACAACACATTCTTACCAGTCTTCATTTTTGTCAAACCGGCAACCGGTATTTTTTATGAACTGGTAAAACTCTATGATGAGTTACCAACTGGCATTTTGTGATGAGTTACCAATCCACCAATTGTCTGACAGTGCCGACACATTGACGGTGCTTTTTGTGTCATGTTACTGAGTACGTCTAGATGCATTGAACCTAGGAAATTGTAATGTAATCCTATTGGACCGACATGAAATTAGATTCCTTTAAAAGGACATCATGTCTAGGGTTTTAAGTTGTTGCTGAAAGGGTTAATGTCGTGCTAGGGTTTAAGGTGGAAGTTGAGAATGATCTTATTTGAGAAGATCAAGTTGTAACTAAGAGAGAGACAGAGAAGACTAAAGTAATGCTGGAATGCATTATCTGTGAGCAATACTGGATCTAACCAAGAAGTTTGTGCTATTAGATAGATCAAACACTTGTTGATTACTCACATCTTTGACAAGTCTGTAGCCCTTAACCGAGTAGGCCTCAAAGCCTTTGTAAAATCCTCTAACAAGGTGGTTCACACATGTGAATCTAAAATACTCTAACAACGTAGTCTTTAATCAAACTTATCTCCTAACAGAGATTGAGATTCCTAACAGGATCTGTTCTAGTGAAGAACATTGTAAGACCTTAACTGGTCTGACCTTAACCGGTCTGGTTTCTATTCTGTAGATAGTGACTTGCGAGTTCCATCTCACCATGGTTTTTCCCAGTTGGGTTTCCATGTCAAATATCTTGTGTTATGGTTGTATTGCTTTTGTGGGTGAATGCTTTATTCACATTTTGGTTTGCATGTGTGGTAACCGGTTTGACTATTAGACTGCTTTACCAGTTTATCTTTAGACTGTGTAAGTGTTTTAGTGCATTGATTTTTGGCATACTAATTCACCCCCTCTCTTAGTATTCATCAATTGGTATCAGAGCCTACCTTTCTATAAGTTTAACCACTTGGAAAGAGATATGGGGGAATACACCATGAGGGAACTTACTCAATGGCTCACTAAGTCTGAGCAAGCCTATGATGATCTTATGGTCAAATACAAGGCATCTCAAGCAAAAAGGAGAGAACATGTAGAAAAGCTGATGGAACTATCTGAAAGTAGTTCTGAAGATGAAGCTAACATGGAAGCCATGATTGCTAAAGTAAATAAGCTGAATGATTCAAACTCCAATCTGAGAAAGGAGTTGGAACGACTGACTATTCAGTTTAGTCAAGAGCTTGAGAACCGGAGAAAAGCTAAAGATCGGATAAAGGACAGAGATCATGAGATCTCCAAGTTGAAACAAGAGATTAGTGCACTGTCTGCTCGCGTTCATGAGAGTAGAATGGAAAAGGAAGACATGTAAGGAGAACTGAATATTGCCATCTCTGAAAATGCAAGTCTTATGGAGACAAATACTACTATTTCCAAAGAACTCTTTGAGTCAAAGGAAATACTGGCTAAATTTGGCAAAAGTACTGTCAAGCTAGAGCAAAAGCTTGAGTCATCTAGACCGGCAAAGAATACCAATGGTCTTGGTTTCTCTGGACATGAGGAAGGAGAATCCTCAGGAACAAATGTTGAAGCATCAAAGAAGAAACCGACACTCAAAGGAAAAGGTAAGCAAAAATTCAAACCTGTTTGCTTTAACTGTCTTAAAGAAGGACACACTACCAATGTATGTAGGAGCAAAGCCTACAATAATTTTCCATATTTTATCAACAATGTACCTAGATCTAATAAGTTCAATGGTCATTGTTATGCATGCAACAAGTTTGGGCATAGAGCATTTGAATGCAGGTCTATGATAGATAACACTGGAAGATATCCTCAAAGGACCCAAGGAACTAGTCCTGAACCTTTTGTCAATCGGAACCACAACTGGTTTAATGTCTTCAATCAGCAATTAAGAAGAGGTGGCCATCAAGCGGCAACCGGATGGAGAGAAAGTTGTATGATCTATCATGGTCATGGTCACACTGCTGCAACATGTAGAAGGAAGAATGGAAACATGTACAATGGACCTTGGAGAGCACCTGGACTTGTTTGCTATCACTGCAACAAACTGGGTCACATTGCAAGATTCTGCAGAAGCAGAAAAAGTATATCTGATGATATACCAGTTAGCCAGGAAGGAGAAATCGATGTTGAAAAAGTTCAAGGGGACATGAAGAAAACATGGAGGAAGAAACCAACAATGTTGGAAGAGGAACCGGTTTTTGCACCTAGTGTGGAAATATCGGAACCAGCAAACTAAGCCTCAAAGGCTTAGGGGGTGCAAATGGCAAAATGCTTTCAAACACCTGGTTGACATCGGTAAAAGACCTTAACTAGTATGTGATACCTATCACTTGGCAGAAGACTGAAAATGCTAAAAAGGAAAATTAGGGTTTACGCCCTAATAGAGGAGCATTAATGGCGGTAGGTGAGAGACATGTATAAAAGCACTTTTCAAATCATTTCTCACTATCTGTTTTCAAGCAAAGAGAAGTTTTCAAGTGCAGAGCAAAGAAAAGGTGATTTGAACTTAGATTTCAAGAAATTGATAAAATTTGAAAGAGATTCAAATTCAGTTTGCAAGCGGTGGTGGAGAACACAAAGAGGTGATTTGGCAATCGACAGAGAGTGGAGTGAAGCAGAATTAGGAAGCCCTAAATTTGCATTTGAAAGGTATTTTTTCATGTTCTTGAAATACTCTACAATGGCTTCCGCATCTCATACCAGTTCGAGTACATCCATAGAGTCAGAAAGTTTTATTCAGAGGAAGTGCAAACATAATGCTTTATCACAAGTTCCAACAGGAGTCATAGTTGAAGAGGGAATTTCTGATTATATTGATTGCAAAATAGAAGACCTAGGGTCTTTAGCCATTCACACTCAGTTAGGTCTATTTTGCAGCAAGGACAAAAAGATAAAACCAGAGTTTAGTGTCTTAGAGAAGAAGAAATTCCATAACGCAGTATATTTTCTGGAAGATTTTACGGAGGACCACATCACAATTATTTTGAGTAGAGTCCACAATGACAAGATGTACCTAGAGAGGACGCATGACATTATGCCTCAGGCAATTCATGCAATCACCGGCTTTTGTAACACAGGGGAAGTGCCAACCCTGAGAAAAGTGAGCAAAACCGAAATAGCCAAGCTCACCAGTTCAACCAGTGATTCACGGGGTATGATAGTCAATCCTATCAAGGATGATCTGGTGAAATACGCCTGCATGGTGATAGGCTACATAACATTTTCAGCGAGCAGGATTAATTCTATATCTGCTACAGCGGTAAATGCCGCTTACCGGATGATAAAAGAGGATGCATCTTTTGACTTATGCACCGGTATGCAGAGCCAACTCCTGTTGAATCTTAAGGAAATCAAACAGGATATTTCACTGAGGTTTAAGTTTGGACAACTACTAGTAGGGTTGTTCTTCTATTTCCAAGGCTACTTTCCTGGAGTAGGAGATGTCCAGTGGTCTCCTGACCAACCAGTAACCAAATAGATAAAGGAAAGAATTCAAGCCATTGGAACCAGCTACCCTGAAGTACTAAACAAATATTTTGATGAGTTCAGAAGAAAGATGAGTCAGAGGGTAAGAATCTTAGGTAACATAGTGAAGAAATACGAAGATGACATCTGTTTCACCATTCAGGTGGACAAATGTTTAATGGAGGCTGTTGAGCCTAGAATGGAGGAAGTGGAGCCAATGGGCTATGAGGTTATGTATGACATGCTGGAAGGGTATGCCTCAACCCTTATTGCCTCGACTCTTGATCCAAAGGCTAAGAGGACCAGAACCTACTTGGAGAGGATTGTACTGGTTGAAGAACCATCAGTGAAGAAAGGAAAAGAATTGGCAGCTAAGAAAGCCAAGGTAGTGCCTGTAGCATCGGCATCGGCTACCACTCTCCAAGAGTGACCAAGCGGTCACCGGCAAAGAAGAAACTGGAGGTAACACTGGAAAAAGTCTTTGAAAGAAAGAGGAAGACTAAGACAAATGAACCAGACTCTGAAGAAACTAAGTCTGATGAAAAGCCAAAGAAGGCAAGACAGACAAAGAAGATGAAGAAGAATGAACTGGCTGCATCCACACCGGTAAATATTGATATCTCCTCATACAAACCTTTGACACATTGTCAAAGAACAGTAAAAAATATTAGGAGAAAATTACTTCATGATTTAGTAGACTATTATGATGAATTTAATAGTGAGGAGAAAGATGAAGTACTACAGGAAATCATTCTTTATTTGTGTTAAAATGACCGGTCACCATCAGAGATTAAGTCTCAGACACCGGATTCATTATTTAAAGCATTAGATAATAAATGGCGCATTGCCATTGAAAAGGAACAAGAGATTAGGGAGAAAGTCTTTTTACAATACTTTCCCGAACTCTAAAACTCAGAATTATTTGATGCCCTGGATCAAAATAAAGGTCTCTTCTTCACAAGGAGAAGAAGACTCTGGTTGTTGGAGGGGAGAATTGATGATGTTGAAAAAGATACTCATCAGCATATGGCTCATGCTATCAACTCTCACAAAGCATGAATGGCCAACCTCCAAGCAGAAAAAGAACCGGTTATTTCCAAACCGGATGAGGTTTTTGATGAGGAAGGAAACCTAGTGGAAGAACCAATCGACACTATCGATGTCGATGCCCTAGATGTAAGATGTCACTTAGGACATACCTTCAGAGGGAACTGAACAAGGGCAACAAGCTGAACAGGGTGGTGAACAGGTTGAGGACACACAGCAAGTGGCAAAGGAACAGGAAGAGAAGAAGAAGAGGGATGAAGATGAGAAAAAGAAGAAAGAGGAAGAGAAGGGAAAAGAGGAAGAGGAGAAACGAAAAGATGAAGAAAAGAAGAAGCGAGAAGATGATAGGAAAAAGAAAGAAGAAGAGGATAAGGAAAAAAAGAGAAAGAAGGAAGAAGAAGAGAAGAAGAAGAAGGAAGAAGAAGAGAAGAAGAAGAAGGAAGAGGAAGAGAAGAAGAAGAAGGAAGCAGAAGAGAAGAAGAAGAAGGAAGAGGAAGAACAAAAGAAGAAGGAAGAGGAAGCACAAAAGAAGAAGGAAGAGGAAGCAAAGAAGAAGGTAGAAGCAGAGCAGAAGCAGTAAGAAGAGGAAGACAAGAAGAAGATGGAAGAGGAAGAGAAGAAAAAGAGAGAAGAGAAAGAGAAAGAAGAGAAGGAGAGGAAAAAGAAGGAAGAAGCAGACAAGACAACTAAAGCAATGAAGAGAACACAGATGGAGATGCCTAAGGCAATCGGGAGCCAAGCCAAACCAGCTGCTATCTCAAGTCCTATTGATCTCCAATCTGCAAGTGAGTCTGAGCTTATGCAGAGCATCAAGGTTGCCCAAGAGTGCCTTGAAGTCATTCACAGGAAAAAGGAACAGGATATTATTCAGGCAGCTGTAGACACACTTACCGGTTTAATCCCCGATACTAATATTCCTGACACTGAATCATCACTAGCATAGCTCAAACATCTATGTACTATAGTGGATGATCGGGTGCAAAGTTTGGAATAAGCAGTAGAGGCCAATGTAAATAAAGAGCACCAAAAGGCTCTTAATGTTGCTCTAGTGAAAAAGATGAATGAGCTTAGGATTGAACTGCTGAAAGATCAAAAGGACATAAGGAATGCCTTGGATGAGGGAAACTTGCTACTCAACAAAATCTATCAACCTCATCTATTCTGTGATGATGTGCTAGCCAAGAAGCAAAAGCTTCAAATGGACTTACAGTCCTACTTGGGCACATTTAAGACACCTTATGATTCCTTTGCAGCATATGGGCAAACTGTTCACCAGTTCCAGATCCAGTCAGCCAAGATGGAGCAAGAGATCAGTACATGATCTAGGGATTTGCAGGAGCTTCAACTGGTATTACTTCCATGACTGCAAATTCTTCAGAAGTGTTATCTGAACCTAGATGCCCTAATAGTCACACAGGAACTGAGCACAGTAGATGCCATGGAGGAACATGTATCCCAAATGCAAATAGAGAAGGAAGTGGCAACCTCCCTACTTGAGTCCTGGTCTCTATCCATGAAACAGTTTTTGTAGGACTATAAATCAGTTTTTGACAAGTATTATTCATTATTGTCATAAATTTATATATATATATATATATATATATATATGGAAACAAGGTTATTCAGTGGTACTTTGTTATTGTTGGCAAAGGGGGAGAAGTATATCTGGTTTTTAGTTATAAAATTTTGATCTTTTGACACAGGGGGAGAAGTATCTAGTTTTGACATTTTGATATTTGCTTTGATATATGCTATATGCTCTAATGTCTCAATGATTATGCTTTGTATGCAAAATTTCTATACACTGTGTTGATTAAGGGATAGTGTATATGCTTAGGGGGAGCAATTTTGTTAATGGCAAGATTTTGTTGTAAAACACTTAGATGTCAAAATTTTATTTTCCTAAGTGTTGCCATCAATGCCAAAGGGGGAGATTGTTGGTATTTTTGTTGTTTATGTTGTGATTGTCATTGATGGACACACACTTGTATTGAGATCCCCTTTATATGTATGAGCTCAAGCTCAACCGGTATTTGTTCCAACCGGTATGTTGTATACTAGTCTTTAGACTAGTGGTAATTTTGCAGAATGTGTTTATCAATCTGAAGCGGCATGTCGACCCCAAGCGGTTCATAGATCCCAAGCGGCACGAGGGAGCAAAGTGGCACAACACATTCTTACCAGTCTTCATTTTTGTCAAACCGGCAACCGATATTTTGTATGAATCGGTAAAACTCTGTGATGAGTTACCAATCGACATTTTGTGATGAGTTACCAATCCACCGATTGTCTGACGGTGCCGACACATTAACGGTGCTTTTTGTGTCATGTTGCTGAGTACGTCTAGATGCATTGAACCTAGGAAATTGTAATGTAATCCTATTAGACTGACATGAAATCAGATTCCTTTAAAAGGACATCATGTCTAGGGTTTTAAGTTGTTGCTGAAAGGGTTAATGTCGTGCTAGGGTTTAAGGTGGAAGTTAAGAACGATCTTATCTGAGAAGATCAAGTTGTAACTGAGAGAGAGATAGAGAAGACTGAAGTAATGTTGGAATGCATTAGCTATGAGCAATACTAGATCTAACCAAGTAGTTTGTGCTATTAGATAGATCAAACTCTTGTTGATTACTCACATCTTTGACAAGTCTGTAGCCCTTAATCGGGTAGGCCTCAAAGCATTTGTAAAATCCTCTAACAAGGTGGTTCACACATGTGAATCTAAAATCCTCTAACAAGGTAGTCTTTAATCAGACTTATCTCCTAACAGAGATTGAGATTCCTAACAGGATCTATTCTGGTGAAGAACATTGTAAGACCTTAACCGGTCTGGTTTCTATTTTGCAGATAGTGACTTGTGAGTTCCATCTCACTGTGGTTTTTCCCAGTTGGGTTTCCACGTCAAATATCTTGTGTTATGGTTGTATTGCTTTTATGGGTGAATGCTTTATTCGCATTTTGGTTTGCATGTGTGGTAACCAGTTTGACTGTTAGACTGCTTTACCAGTTTATCTTTAGACTATGTAAGTGTTTTAGTGTATTGATTTTTGGCATACTAATTCACCCCCCCTTAGTATTCATCAGTTTTAACCATTGACAATCATCTATTTGGTGTTCTTTGTTTCTATGGAAATGGCAATAATGGTTGTCGTTCCACCAAGCAGGTTTTACCTTGGGTTCAAATTTTCTTTCTTCTGGCAAGGTAATCAACTTGTTTGCAAGAAGTGTCTTTAATGTTGACCCAAGTGGTTCACCAATGTTGGTAAATTTTTTGAGAAAGAAATTGTTGAAAGTTGATTTTTGGTGATTGTTGTTTTGTTGTACTGTAGCTGAGTGATTGGATAAATTGAAAACCGATTGTTTTGGTTTTACATTGTTGTTATCCACTACCCCATCATTGACGACATTTCAATTTCTATTCCAAAATTTGGGCTTATCATTGTTGTTGTTAGCATTGTTGTTAGGAGGATGAACTCTTTCTTTATATAGCTTCAAGTCACCCTTCTTTACCATATTTTCCTCCATTTTGATTCCATTATCAGTCATCTTTTCAAAATTTTGATGACATTGCATTTTTAGATTATAACTCATTTGATCATTTAGGTTGTCAATGAATATGTCTATTTTCTCGTATTCTAGCACTGTACAAGGATATCATGAAGCTAACCATCTCCATCTCTGTAGAAACGTCATGAAAGGTTCTCCACCCTTTTGTTTAGTATTACATAGGTCTAGCATTGTGGCCTCATGTTGTATGTTGTAAGAGTATTGTGAAACAAACTTATCCACCAATTCTGTGAATGATCTAATTCCAGGTGGAAGTTTGGAGAATCATTCCATAGCTAGTTCACTTAAGATATTTGGAAATAATCTCATCAGGTATGTATCCTCATGTGAAAACTCCATACTCATTGTGGAAAATTCTTATATCTGATCTTGGGGATCAGTGCTTCCCTTATATTTATCATATCTAAGAGTTTCACAACCTGTAGGAAATGGTATCATGTTTAGATTTATATCGAATGGGTAAGGATATATTTCTTGAAGAGAATACTTCTTAGTGGTTCCTCTTTGTATATCATGGATTTGCATTTGGAGAGTTTGTATTTGCTGCGTGAGAGGTAAGAGAGGATTATCAACGCATTTCTCCTCATATCATCATGAGTTCTTGTGTGTTCATGATCTCTTCTTGTATCATCAGGATTCCTTCTTGCATCTTCATGAATTCTTTGTATGTCCTCATGAGTTTGTGTATTATCAGGAATTCTTGTGTCATCCTTTTTGTGACTGAAAGTTTCTTCATTTTGCTCATTGTCACTGCAAGTGTCACTTGATCCCCCCCTTTGTCTTAAATTGTTCACGTCAAAATCTTGGGGAAGTTTAGCACCAAATTTTGCTAACATTAAAAAGTATTTTTCTTTTTTGCCCTCCAATATTTTCTCCATGAATTTTTTAAATTTAGGTTCTTTCTTGATTTCTCTAATGTGTTGATTAGTTATCTCTTCTTCTTGTATTTCATTTTTGTGCATCATTTCCTCATGACATTTAGCAATTTCAAGTATTTCTATTTCTGTTTCTTCGATCTTCCGTCTCTGAGCCTTGGTTAAAAAGGGCATACACGTATTCTGAATGTTTTGCAAGGTTTAAATCTTCTATAATGTGTTGTAATAAGTGATCAATTGTTGAAGTAAATATGATAGATTGATAAGACATGAAATGGTCATTCAACTATTTGCCAGTTTGCAAGTTTTTCGATCTTAGTTTGGAGTACAAATTTTGTGATTTTTGATATGACCAGGTTCAATAGGAATGATAAATCCTATGATAGAGAATGAGGCTAATTTGATCAAGTGTTATAGTTTCGTAATAAAGGATGATAGATCTTGATGAGAAACTATGTTTGAATGATCAGTTTATCAAAGAAAATGTGATGTTGCACTTTGGGATGTTAGATCTTGAACTTGTTGGAGATAAATACTAGAGAACCTTTCACATGTCTAGTCTTGAATCTATTTTGATAGAAGATAACCTAATTGAGTGACCCGAGAAGATGACCTAGTCTCTATGTTTGACTATCTGAGAAATGGGTTGTTTTTGTTTTTTGATTTTGGTGTAGTTTACCAGAAACGCTAACGAAATGACCAGAAACACTGAGGAACAAACCAGGAATGCTGCTATACTGACCAGAAACATTGACAAACTAACCAAGAACACTACTATACTGACTAGAAGTGCTACCAAAATGATCGGAAACACCAAGGGACAGACCTAAAATGCTATTTTGCAATGCAGTGACTCTAAAGTTCAAAACAGTGATTTTTAGACTCAGCAAATTTGGTGTTTGAACTTAGAAGATCGTTATTTTGACCCATCTTTTTTATTTTGAGACTTAGAAAACTGATGTTTAGACCTAGCAAGTGCATACTGGGAGATCTAGTGTTGAAACATGAGCAATTTAACATTCAACCCAAAAGAGCTGTTTCTTAGACCAAGAGAGTTGACATTTAGACCAAGAGAGCTTACGATTAGACCATAAGAGCTACTGTTTAGACCAAGAACTCTATTGTTTAGACCAAGAAATCTATTGTTTAGACCAGGAACTCTGCTATTGAGACCAAGAGAGCTACTATTTGGACTAGAAACTTTGTTGTCTAGACCATAAACTCTACTGTTTAGACCAGAAACTCTACTGTTGAGACCAAGAGAGCTGTTGTTTGGACTAGAAACTCTATTGTTGAGACCAAGAGGGCTATTGTTTGGACTAGAAACTCTACTGTTTAGACCAAAAACTCTGTTGTTTAAAATTGAGATGTTGGAACTTAGACAATTTTGTTTTGACTCAGAAAATTGATGCTTATACCTAGCAAGCTCAACCTTGGAGAGTTAATGTTGAAATATGAGAAAGCTAACATTCATACCAAGAGAGTTGATGTTTGGACCATGAGAGCTATTGTTTGGACTGAAAGAGCGACTGTTTGGACCGAAAGAGCAACTATTTGGACTGAAAGAGTGACTGTTTGGACTGTGAGAGGTAATTTGTTGTGAAACTTGTAAATTTGACAATTTGAAGTTTGAGTTTGCAATTTTTGTTGTATTTCAATGGATGATATCTTGACTTGACTAACAAACACAAAACTCAAATTAGATTTTTGTCCCAAAGGACACATAAAGTGTATGCTCAAGAAGCTTTAAAGAAAGCCCAAGTTTTCATGGGTTTTGAATAGTTGAAAACACATCATTTAGTCTATCCTAAGGATATTGGCTTCATTATTAGTTCTTAGCCCACACTTGGTACCCTATCAGCTCACACAACCTTGTCACCCCCTAAAGGGCACCCATTTTTTTGTCTTTGAGAGAGTTAGTGGGGTCCCATTATGAGCCTAGCAATAAGGTCTCAAAAGGGGAGTTCAGACATACACTCAAGAGGGACATATGGTGAGTGTCTTAAGGAGAGATTTTTCCCCCTCAATGCACTAAGAATTTAATAATGTTCAGAGGTAAACCGGGTAGCTTCTAATTTTAATTGGAACTAGTAAGGGATCTGTTCAGCACGTCGAGGTATAAACTCAATTAAGAGGTCTCCCAGTCTTGAAAACCAAGGTTTGATATACCTGAAGGTACGAAGGAGAGATTTTCCCGATCATTGCCATTGACTTGATTTTCATCAAATCACATTTATTTTATAGTTGGTTGGAGTACTTGGTGCTATCCGCTCCCACTTGGGTCATTCCCCTCTCACCGACCTTAATGGCTTTGGCCTTATAGGCTCATTGGGAGGGCAGGCCCGCTAAAGATATGCACTATTGAAAAGAAAAGATGAGTCTAGCTTTATGCTCACCTAAGAAAGGTGAGAGCATACTCGCCTATCATCAAAAAAACATAAGACATGTTTGTTCATTTCCATTGTAATTAGTATATGTGCCTAATTTATCAAAAACAAGTGCAAAATCTCGCATCTGCAAACAAAGTTGGTAGTTTATATCGTAATCTTTGACGGAAAATGGTTTATGACTTCAGTCTTTCATAGCGAAATAAGTACCTGCAAAAACAACAAACTGCAACTTAGGTTCAGAAAAATGACAGTCCAGAAGCAGAGATAAGAAATGCAGAATACAACATTAGAAAAATCCATGACAAAATGAAAATGCTATCAAATTGACCAAGAATGCTATCAAATGGACCAATAACGCTATCAAATTAACCAAAAAAAACTATTTTGAACACCAAAAATGCTTTTGAATTGACCAAGAACACTTCTAAATGGACCAAGAACGCTGCTAAATGGACCGAGAACATTGTTAGATAGACCAAAAATGCCACAAGACATACCAAAAATGCTAAGGTATAAACTAAAAAACACTAACCTATGGAAACACATAAAAAACAAATTTGAGAAATCCCCCATAAACGCCATTTGAGGTGTCGGGACGCTACAATAGAGACCAAGAACGCTAATTGGGAGCCCAAGAGAGCTAATCAACACACCAAAAGTGCTAATCAACCTGTCAATGAGATTTCCTACAAGAAAACTTGTTAAGGATCAAAGGGGCTAGGCCCCACAATGGGCACTAATTAATGTGATGCTAAAGATGTGGTTAAATGAAAGCAAGCATACACATAGATGAGACAATAAAACATAAGTAGGAAGCAAATATGAAAGCTAAATTAGAGATGCAAACTCATAGCCTCCTTTCAAATGTCCCGTCTTCCTCTATTCTTGAGGACCTTTAAGGTTGAATAATTGTTGTCTCTCAGCAGAGAAATGACCTCCAAAGTGGCAACTCAAGAGTTGAGTAGCTACTTCATGATTGATTGTGTAATTTGTATGAAATACATGATGATTGATGAATGATTTAGCTAGAATGATCTATTCAAGCTACATGATTGATAAAATGAAACTAGATTAATATGAATATGAACTATAATTAATCTAATTAACAATTAATGCTAGATGATTGAAATGAAAATGCCTATAGTAATGATTCTAAAACTATCAATGCAAGGGATCCTTATTGCTCCAAAATGAGGGGTATTTATAGGAATTCCAAGGCCAAAGCTGAGGTGGCAGGAATCGACAGTCTAGATTTGATTTGAAGATATCAAGGGCCAAGATTGAGGAAGTTGGAGAAGAGGTTAGAGGAAGGGACACTTGTCATCTTTGTGGTGACAAGTGTCAAGGAGCCTTGCTCATGAGAGGGAAAGTACCCAAGGGAGGAGACATGTGGCAAAAGTGCCATGTGTCTCAAGGGGAGAATACCCAACCCATAAGAGGTTAGGATAAAAGAGGTTAGGATTTGCAAGAGGATAGGGCTAGTTAGACCCTAGGATTTGATAGAATGGGTTAGATTAGGGGATGGTTAGGTTAGGTGGTTAAAAGTTAGGAGCCATGTGCTCAATTTGAATTTAGAAATTTAAATATTTGAAAAAGATAATTAATCTCAACAAATCATGATTCAAATTGTTTTAACTAATTATGAGATTAGAAGAATGAACTTAAATGGGGGGAGGATCAATTAATTTAGATTAATTAATCAAAGGGGATTATGCAATGTGTACGTTAGGAAATAGGAAATCATCACAGACAAGAGAAAATATTCATTAATCATTAGTTCAATCACAAAAAGCTAGAATGTAATGAATCTATCCTAATCAACACTCAATAGAGACATAAAGTAAAAACATTCAAAAGCAAAGATTATGCAAACCAAAGATGTGATTTGAATGCTCCTTCATGCGGCTCCATTGTTCTTCTTTCCTCTTCAAATGGTTTGATTGTGGATCTCACCTACAAGTGCACATACATGATTGAAAGCAAGTAGACAAGATTTTTTTGATCAAGAGTACTAGAAATTCGATAGTCTGATTAAGGATTAAGAATCAAGGGTCAAGGGATTTGATTGAAGAAATTCATCCAATTTATAGATAAATTGGAAAAATGATCAAATTAGCATGATAATGATTCGAATGGAAATTCAAATCAAGAATAGCAAAATTATGACATGTGTATGACAAATTGCTATGCAAGGATTTATGACAATTTATGACAATTTATGAGAAATTACTATGCAAGGATTTATGACATGAATTTGAAATAGAAATAGACATTTAGGAATTTAGGAGAAATTAGAAAATTAGGTTAGAAATGATGACTTGGAAATTAGGAAATTGATGCAAATTAGGTAAATTAATTAATAATTTCTCATTCATTAATTAATTTACAAAAATAGGAGGAATTAATTAGCCAATTAAATAAACATTTAATTGTGACAAGAAGACTTAGGATAAATAAATAAATTATTTAACCTAGAGGCAAAATGCCAAACAAGATTAAATGAATAAATCATAAAACCTTGGAAGATGAATTAGAAATGCAAAGATGACAATTAGGTCTTGACAAAGGATAGTTGTTATCGATTTGATCATGATTTTGAATTGATAAATGACCAGTGTTGATAAATGATTTGATTGAGATTGGTTGACAAAAATCAATGACAAATTGACCAAATTGACATGATTGAAAAGGACAAGGATCGATGACAAATCGATCGCAATATGACAAGATTGACAAGGACAAAGATCGACCCAAATCATGATTGAAGATTGTTGTTGACAAGACCAAATTCGAAAGCGAGATAAATGAAGAATGTAGAAGAAGGACTCAATGCTCGCAAATGATAAAGACCAAGTGCGAAACATAGGAGAAATGTTAATGTGACGCAAAAAACCTAAAATGAGGCAATGCGCAAATGTTAAAGTATGATTCCGCAAGCATTAACCATTTTTAGGTGTCTACATTTTGCCCCTCTTTGAGACAATGCAATTCTGAGCGTTGTTTCAAAGAACAATAATGAAAATGCCCTAGATACTGACAATGACATATGCATGCCCCCTCGAGGAATTGGCCGGAAACATGCAGAAAAGAGGCCAATTGATTGATAAGAATGATAGAACATGATAGGATCAAACAGACTGCCAAGACTGACGGAAGAAATGTTAGTAAGAAGAAAATAGACAGAGGACAATTAGAGATGAAGAAAAACTTGCTTTCAGTAATGCACTTTGTAGGTGAGAACCTTTATTTTAATGTAGCAAAATGGATGCGTAGCATCATGGCATTGAAGGCCAGAGCTGAAATGCAACCCTTTTTGCAAAAGACAGACACATCACAGACAAACGACAATCACAATCAAAAAGAAAAGGACCATGAACCATC
Source organism: Cryptomeria japonica (assembly GCF_030272615.1). Classification (NCBI taxonomy): domain Eukaryota; kingdom Viridiplantae; phylum Streptophyta; class Pinopsida; order Cupressales; family Cupressaceae; genus Cryptomeria; species Cryptomeria japonica. The sequence continues at coordinate 428,421,490 of NC_081410.1, read as the reverse complement.
CCGGTCACTCTAAATCACTCAGTGACATCATTGAGCAACATAGGAACATGATCAAAGCCAAAGATAAATCAGTAAAAAGATAAGATGTACAAATTCCAACAAATCAAACAAACATCTTGATCTTCATTGTCAAAAGTTGAAAGCGTTGATAGGACAATCATGCTGTCTAGTTTCAAGACATGTGGTACCCCATCTAAGACAGGACATCATCTGGTTTCGAGTATACCGCACCCTGTATAAGACCCATGATAGTAGAGACAAGGGCAAATGATTTTGAGGTTGATTGACATGACAATTCGGATCAGTTTGAATGTCTGAATTGATTGAAAGAGTTCATCTATTTAAGCGTGATTTCATTAAAGTGTGGCGTTGGATTGCGAGTTGTTGGATGAATGCTCAGGGATCTGTCTATGCACAAAGAGAGATCCTTTATTGACAAAATGCGTGATGCCAAAGAAATTGCTGTTTTTGGATTTTAATGTTTTGAAATGTTTTTGCTCATTTTTTCAGGACTTTTTATGATTTTTATGGATTTTCATTTTTTTAGTTTTTAGATACTTTTTTCAGGACTTTATTCGGTTTTTTTGCTTGAAGATTTTTTCAGGACATTTTTAAATGTTTTTGAGATTTTTTCAGGACATTTTCAATTTTTAAGAGATTTTTTTTAGGACATTTTGAATTTTTTATGATTTTGCCCCCAGTGTCTAGCAAGGCAAGGAATATGACAGGTGAATAAATAGGCTTGCTGAAATGATGGTGGATAGAGGGAAGACAAAGGCCTTTGATTATGGAGACAACGCGGATGCAATTTTCAACGGCCATTGCGTGATGGAACAAGAGACTGGATATGACAATGTAAAGTAGTGACATGGCATGAGGGACATGTAAAGAGGTTTTAAATTTTGCGTCCTTATGTCAGATCAAGATCAAGGAATGAAAAAGAGTGTATGGATTGTGATAAGATATGGATAGGATAAGCAAGACCAAGAATGGATAAGGGACATGGACTGAAGGTCGAGATAGGATACGGGATAGTGGCAGAGAGTTGCAATAAGACAGGGAATATGGATGAAAGGTTGTAATAATCAAATGGATAAATGACCAAAAGCTATGATAGACGGAAAGCTACAAACAAGATGCATGATGCTCATGACAATCCTTAGCCTTGTCAAGATCAAAGGTGGAAAGAGGAAATGGGTATGAGGGATGATAGGACAAGGAAGGGTAATAGGACATGAAGGAGTATGACATGGTATGATAGGATAATGGAACAATGAAGGACAAAAGGATATGATAGGATAAAACCTGCCCCCAAGTACGGTGTGCAAGAAGTTCATAGATTACGCATGACGCCTGTTTGCCAGGTTTTCATCACGGTAATTGCCCAAGGTGCCTGTTTGCCAGGTTTTCACCAGTGAACGAATTATTTTTTTTCTTTTTTCTTTTTTTTTTTTTTTTCACTTTTTTTTTTTTTTTTGTTTGATTTTTTTGACCTTTTTCAATAGAAGATGGACACATGATAGGGGATGGAAGAAGGAATCAAGCATATTTTTTTTTTTTGGATAGTAGCCTTGAAAAAAATGGACCATGACCTTTAAAAGTATGCTCAAAGACATTGGTAGGATAAGGATATGGAATAAGAGATGAAACTAAGGCAAGGATTTATGCAAAGGATTGGACCAAAGGGATGGAAGGATGGAAAATATGCATTGGATAATGGATAGGGTATCAGAAGAACTGGGCTTCAGTGGATGGAAATGTTGGCAAGATCGACATTGGCACACACCTTGAGGGGTGATGGATTGATGGAGAAAAAATGGATCTCAGATTGTGAGATTTGGATGGAGGAATAGCTTGGGATTTTGGGACATAAGGACCCAAAATGGAAGAAGGAAGTGATAGAGGAACAAATTTGAGAGGTTTGGATGGAGGAATAGCAACTTTGGATGCCAAGTTGGATTTTTCTTTAGGCTTTTGTGCTTCAAGGAGCCGCTTAGGGATCCACATGGTTTTTGATTTTTCATGCTTTTGTGGTTCCTTGGAGTGCATTTCTTGCACAAGGGATTTAGGAACCCATATAGATTTTAACTTTCCTTTATTTTTCTCAGTGGGCCTTTGCGACCTTTTGGATATTTCTTTTTCTTTATAGATCATATTGTTCTTTGTTTTGACATGTCGATTATATTGGACATGTTGATCCTTGAATACATGTGGATTTTTAGACTTATGACTTTTATACTTGGCATCCAAATTTCTTGGAGGGGGAAAGGAATGCATGGATGGATATGAATGAAATGGAGTTATTTTGGATTGATGAAATTTACTCAAAGATGTGTGCCTTTGCTGACCTTGCATAGAGGACGAAGGGATATAAGGACCTAAGATGGATGGAAGGTATGATGGGGAAGGTGTATGTTTTGATTTTGATGGAGGGATACCAACGTCTTGAGAGTGAGTTGTGTAGACATGACCATTAGTATATTCTTTGATATGGAGGGATTCTTGCTTGTGAAGGTCTACTCCTTTGCCTTTATGAATATCTTGACTTGTAGGATACTCTTTTCTTTGGGAAGAAGACGCAAGTCCATTATGAGGTGGATATGATATGAGAGAAATAATGAGATCTTGAAGTGGATCAGATTTCACCAAAGTGGAAGAACCCATTATGCATGTCAAGGGTTCATGAAAATCTTGCACTGACACGTTAGAATCATGAGGGGGATTAGGATCATGAGGGGGACTAGGATTGTGTAGTGGACATGGTTCAATGACAGGTTCTTCAAGAGATGGAATGGGAGAAATAATGGGATCATCAAAAGAAATGAGACCTTGGAGTGGATATGCTGGATTAGGATGTGGAGATGGAGGAACAAGTGGATCTTGTGGAGGATCTGAAGGAAGAATTTGATCTTGACAAGGAGGAATATCATTGGAATCCTCTTTAAAGGTGCTTTGCTCTTGACTTTCAATGAGATCATCATAAAGGATGGAAAGGATATCTTGATCTTTCTCAGGAAGTGGAATGTCAATGGGATTTGAAAGGACATTATGTTCATGAAATGGAAGGGGATCATTTGGGATTGGATGAACTGGGATATCTTGATCTTCCTCAGGGAATGGAGTGTCAATAGGACTTTGGATAGGATGGACAAGAATAGGGGAATCATCGTGAGTGTCTGGGAACATGGGGTCCTGGTCAACAATTGGATGGGATGATAAGGTTTCAGGATCTTGATCTTGATTTTCTTTAGGACTCATTTCTTCGTGCTCTAAATTATCCTCTTGACATGGGGTTGGACTTTGGATATGCATGGAGGATTCTGACAAGGAATCAATGTTTTGGCATGAAGGAAATGCACTTTGAACATTTGTGATGGATTTTGGCAAGGAATCAATGCTTGAACATGAAGAAGAGGGACTTCGAATGGGGTCCTCTAAAATAGGTAATGGCAATAAAATGCATGGTGGCATTGGGTCTTGTATTTCTGAAACATGACAAGGATGTGCATCATGAATTGGATTATCTTGGCAATCAATTATGGATAGCCCTTGGGTAATTGCGTCCTTGGGTGTATTGTTTGATGAGGACAATATGGAAGGTTCTTGTGAAACTTCTAAAGGTGTAGGGATAGATGCCACTGGAGAGTCAATTTGCTTGTGGGGGGATGAGGCATTGCTAGACATAAGTGTATTATCCTGATCTTCTTCAAAGAACTCACTTGGTAATTTCTTGAAGAGCATTGCAATAAAGCCACCTTTCTTTCGAGGTTTTGACATAGTTGTATCTGGAATTTGAACTTGTTTGGCAAGGAGTTGGTTTTGATCTAATGTCATGTTTTGATATTGGACTTGGTTCAATTGTTCTGACATGTTTGAAACTTGGGTTGGTGTGTGCTGCAACCTTTGTTTTTGAATGTTTGGTGGTTGTTGTTGACATTGATATGTTGATTGAACTTGTTGATATTCCACCATTGGTTGAACTATTTGTTGACATTGTATAGCTGGTTGGACATATTGTTGAAATTGGACCATTGGTTGTGTCTGTTGGAAATGTTGGAGTTGTTGAACAATTGGTTGTGATGGTTGAAAGTTTGATTGATAGTAAACACCATCTTTTTCTTGTTGTGGAGGCACATAATGTTGAAATTGATGTTGTCTCTTTTCTTGAAATTGTTTCATCATCTCTATTTGGGAGAGGAGAGCTGGTATGTCTGATCGTTCAAGAAGAGATCTTACATCAATTGGCTCAATATTTAGATTTCGACTTGGAAATTTTTGAAACATTTTGGACATTTGTGATCTATTCTTCTCAATGTTTTTCACTCTTTGTTCCAATATCTCCTCTTCTTGAGCTAGTTTCTCCTCTAGTTTTTGTATTTGGACATTTACATCATCATGAAAAGTTTGATCGATATTGCCTTGTTGTTGGGTTGGATAGAATTGTGATTGCATTGTCGGTTGATATGTCAAACTTTGTTGCATCATCGGTGCTTGGAACCTTGTTTCAATAGACATGTCACTATGCAAATGCAATATTTTGGAATTTTTCAAGGATAATGTATGATATGCAACTAAATGCAAACTAAATGAATGAGAATGCAATCTATGGCAAGAATGCAACCTATTTTTTTGGTTGTTTTTCAATATTTTGACAAACTTATGAATGCAAATCTAAGAGAGGGACCCTTGGGAAATTGGAATGATGTCTAGACCTCAAAGGACAAAAGGACCAAGTGACAAAAGACAAGATGACAATGTCTCCCCTATATGCTTGGATACTAAGCTAGGTTTGACCAAATGACAATAATGACATAAAGAGAAAAGGCTTGACAAGGTCTAGACTTCTTAACAATGACTTAGGGTTGCATCAAAGATTTGGATTACCCAAGTATGACAAAACCTAGTTTTGGCACTATATGCAAAGGGACAATTACTATGCAAATGACCCTAATATGATATGATAATGACCTAAGCATAATGAAGAGACCTAGGGTAAGCAATGTATGACAATGGTATGACTTAAATGCAAGAGGACACATGTAAATGGATGACTCTTATTGATATGCAAAGGAGTATGACTTAGGTGACACCTAACCTTGGTACTTGACAATGACTTTTGCAAAATGCAACCTAGGATGAACCTAAATGTAAGTGACATGCTTCTTGAGACAAGATCTTGAACAATATTTGACAACCATGTTTGAAGATGAGTTTTAAACTTTGTTGAACCTTTGTTGGATGAATGTCTCTTGTGTTTAATCTTATGTTGGATCAATTTGTTTTGCTTTTGAAATGAGATGCAACTCAATCTTTTGACAAGTAAAGAAGACAAGATACTTCAACTTAGACTCAAGACAATCATGCTCATTCACAAATTTCTTATGGTAGGCAAGGACATTAGGTACTTGAGAGGTAGACTCATTATGGGATTCAAGGAGAATACATAGATGCTTGACCCCACGGGCTCCCCTCCATGGCACTCACTTCTCAGGGCAGCCAAGCATCAGTCCCCATGGAAATCTCCCCATGGTGAACTTAGTATCTCTTCCAAGTATCCGAATTTGTCCTTCTCAAGCAACTAGAAGGGTTTTGGGCCTCTAAAAACAAGGTGTTTAGTCAAGATTTCTGTTAAGCGTTACTCCTTGATGTCACGCAAGCATGATTGAGACATTAAGCCCATCAAGATACCAAACAAATGTAGTCACGCAAGCACGATTTAGACCAAGAGGCCCTACTTAGATGTTGATATGAGAAAGAGTTCAAGGGTCATCACTTCCCAAGTAACTGCAATTCCCACGTAACACTTCCTTCAAAGCTTTCGCTCATCGGGTATTTTTTTATAGTGAGTTAGAATGCCAAGGTATTCTAGCCGTACTCACTTTGGGTCGTTCCATTCTCACGATTATCACTTGCTTGCAAAGGCAAAGTGGTCGGGAAGGCAGGGCCTCTAAAGGTAACAAACAATCCAAGACATGAGAATGGTATCGAAGATCTGGATTTCTGATCACCCTAAGAAGGATGAGAGCATACTCTCCTACTCCAATGTCAAACTCGACAAACAAAGTAAACACACGTTCATTCCATCCTACTTAGCAATAATACTAGGTGCCTACTTATGAATCACAAACACAAAAGTTCGGTTGAAATACAAGGCAACCTGCAAAATCACCAAGTTAGAAGTTTGATTTATTTGGCCTTTGACTAGCGAACCTGCAAACAATTCATTAGTAGTTTGTGAAATAATTCTTTGTCAAGCGTTTTGCCACAAAGCTACCAACAATGTTAGAGAATCAAGAAAAATGAATCACCATCAAAATTAATCCATAAAAGTTGTGATTCTTTGTCCTCTTAGATTAATCTATGTGAAATTTATCAAATTTACCACCCTAGATTAATCTAGATAAAATTTGCATGAATGCATGATTAATTTGCCAAGCTAAATTAATCTAGATGAAGGTTGCATGATTTTGTTTTTTGAAAATTTTGACCATTTACAGAAGCATAATTAAAAATGTCATAACTTCCTCAATATTTATCCAAATCACAAACCGTAAAATGATCTAGAAAGATAAAAATGTGATCTAATATACCCAGAAATCGTTTATTTTAATTATGCACGAAATATTTTACGTGATCAATTGAGTATGACTATTTTTTTTAGAAGAAAAATCTGCAATTTCTCCACAAAAAAAAAATCTGCAACTTCACAAAACATTCAAAAAAAATATTAGATCCAAGCATTTTCACGTCGGGTTCACCAATTAATGTACGTTAGGAAATAGGAAATCATCACAAACAAGAGAAAATATTCATTAATCATTAGTTCAATCACAAAAAGCTAGAATGTAATGAATCTATCCTAAACAACACTCAATAGAGACAAAGTAAAAACATTCAAAAGCAAAGATTATGCAAACCAAAGATGTGATTTGAATGCTCCTTCATGCGGCTCCATTTTTCTTCTTTCCTCTTCAAATGGTTTGATTGTGGATCTCACCTACAAGTGCACATACATGATTGAAAGCAAGTAGACAAGATTTTTTTGATCAAGAGTACTAGAAATTCGATAGTCTGATTAAGGATTAAGAATCAAGGGTCAAGGGATTTGATTGAAGAAATTCATCCAATTTATAGATAAATTGGAAAAATGATCAAATTAGCATGATAATGATTCGAATGGAAATTCAAATCAAGAATAGCAAAATTATGACATGTGTATGACAAATTGCTATGCAAGGATTTATGACAATTTATGACAATTTATGACAAATTGCTATGCAAGGATTTATGACATGAATTTGAAATAGAAATAGACATTTAGGAATTTAGGAGAAATTAGAAAATTAGGTTAGAAATGATGACTTGGAAATTAGGAAATTGATGCAAATTAGGTAAATTAATTAATAATTTCTCATTCATTAATTAATTTACAAAAATAGGAGGAATTAATTAGCCAATTAAATAAACATTTAATTGTGACAAGAAGACTTAGGATAAATAAATAAATTATTTAACCTAGAGGGAAAATGCCAAACAAGATTAAATGAATAAATCATAAAACCTTGGAAGATGAATTAGAAATGCAAAGACGACAATTAGGTCTTGACAAAGGATAGTTGTTATCGATTCGATCATGATTTTGAATTGATAAATGACCAGTGTTGATAAATGATTTGATTGAGATTGGTTGACAAAAATCAATGACAAATTGACCAAATTGACATGATTGAAAAAGACAAGGATCGATGACAAATCGATCGCAATATGACAAGATTGACAAGGACAAAGATCGACCCAAATCATGATTGAAGATTGTTGTTGACAAGACCAAATTCGAAAGCGAGATAAATGAAGAATGCAGAAGAAGGACTCAATGCTCGCAAATGATAAAGACCAAGTGCGAAACATAGGAGAAATGTTAATGTGACGCAAAAAACCTAAAATGAGGCAATGCGCAAATGTTAAAGTATGATTCCGCAAGCATTGACCATTTTTAGGTGTCTACACAATGAACTATTTAAATCAATCATGTAGATTTATTTACTAGTAGATGAATAAAGAAATTAATCAAATTGCTTGTGGATTCAATTAATTGGGGAGGGGGATTAATTAAATAACTGCGTATTTAATTAACTATCTTCAGACCATTTTTAGGTGTATACAATCATCATCTAACATAGGCTCCCATGTCATATTAAATAGATGTAGTTGCAATCCCATGTTCATCATCATCATCTAACATAGGCTACCTTTCTCTTGAATGTCTGTGATAGTTTTTGCATCAACAAAAAAATTGCTTCCCTAAAAAAACCACTTGGAGTCTTCAAATTATGAGATAGGCTATTGTAGAGGGGCCTCTCATGATCCTGTAGCTTTAGATAGATCATATACAGGTGCCCCAGATTGAGAGAAATACCCCATCAAATTTCGTCACTTTTGTACACTTAGGGCACCTAAGGGACACTGTTGGTAGGGTATGTTGACAAGTGTTCTAACAAGCGAGGAGCCAAAAATGGACCATGAATTAGGTATACCTACCCAACTAGACATTTTGGGGGTGGTGGTTCATGCCCACGAAGAACAAACAAAGATTTGGCGACCCGATCTCGGTTGATGCTAAAAGTTGCATTGTTGCTTAGTTGAAAGTTGCACAATCGTGCATATTTCAAACCGTTCGTCATGACACCAAACCATCTACACCATTAGCTTTGGTTGGTAGGGTAAATGCTATTTACAACCTCATTTTTCCCATGGAGCAACTCCAACATTATGGAGCATGCTGAACCGAAGTGTTCCCAAGGTGCACTAAGCCAAATTGGGTAGTGATTTTTGGAGGGCGATATTTCAGAGCTCATGAGGGGTATTAGCGAGCCGTGAGGTGCAAAAGGACTTTCTTACCAAGGCCTACAACAATGTATCATAGTTTTAGGAGATTCCACTTAGTTTTCATTTGGCGACCCAATCTTGGTTGATGCCAAAAGTTGCATTGTTGCTCAGTTGAAAGTTGCACAATCGTGCATCTTTCAAACCATTTGTCATGGCACCACACCATTTGTTACATTAGCTCTGGTTGGCTGGGTAAATGCTAGTGATGACCTCATTTCATGCATGAAGTATATCGAACATTCCAGAGCACACTGGACCGAAGTGTTCCTAAGGTGCACTAAGCCAAATCGGGCAATGATTTTTGGAGGGTGATATCTCGGAGCATTACTGGTGTCAGTACTTGGGTAAGTGGGTATACACAATATGAGAAACCTAGTTTAAAAGTATATGCCATATGAGTTACATGTAATAAACAAATTGGATCACATTTCAAGATATATATATATATATAATGAACAAGTTTGATCACATTTCAATTGAAAATAACCAAGTTTCAAGAATATCAAGTTTCATATATATCAAAATGGATCAAATATCAAATTTCATATATATCAATAAACAAATTGGATCGAATATTTGCACACAATGAATAAATCGGATCGAATATCAAGTTTCATATATATCAAAATGAACAATAATCGTGTACATATAAAAAAATGGCATAGATGCCAAATCAATAATAGTTACAAAAATGTGGCATGTGCCATGTCTATCAAAGTTGATATATACATATACAAATGTCGAATATATACAAACATTGGTCTTTTAATTACCACAACTAGAACTATATGTCTCTATCAATATCTATGATTGTGACGGATCATCAAAATCGAGCCTCTTCGATATAGTACGTGGCTCTTTAGGTTGTAGCACAAGGATAATTCAAATGTCGAATCAGATATATTTTCTCAATATAACATCAAAATATCTAAATGCTAAACTCTAAATTGTTTGAAGTTGAAACGTTGATTACCTCATCTCTTTCTTCTGCAATTGGGTGAGGTTGAGGATTCGTGGGAAGTCTTGAAGGGGGTTGTAACTGGTAAAACAATATTACTACAAGTTAATAACATATATGTCAAAAAACACAAAATAACTAAAAATGAATAGACTAAAAAATAAAAGCATACCGAAGACTTAGATGGATGTCCTATGGTCATAGGAGGCAAAGTCACAGATGAATCAGTTATGATCATTTCCTATATCCATGGTAAGTGATCCAAAAGGAGTTAACAAGATGGTTTCAACTCCATTGTGCACTTAGTGGAAAGGAGTTGATCTATGATAGACATACTTCTTCCCTCTATCATGCTAGACCCCATCTATGATGTGTAGGACTTCTAATGAAATGGAATTGTAGAGCATCACTAGGAAGTTTGGAAGGGGGTTGTAATAGGTTAAAGATGATTAATACAAGTTAATAACATATATGCCAAAAAATACAAAATAACTAAAAAGAAATACACTAAAAAACAAAAGCATATAAGAGCCTCAAATGGACGTCCTATGGTCGTAGGAGGCAAAGTCACAGATGAATCAGTTACGATCATTTTCTATATCCATGGTAAGTGATCCAAAAGGAGTTAACAAGAGGGTTTCAACTTCGTTGTGCACTTACTAAAAAGGAGTTGATCTAAGACAGACATACCTCTTCTCTTTGTTGTGCTGGACTCCATCTTTGATGTGTAGGACTTCTAACAAAATGGAATGGGATTGCATCAATAGGAAGTTTGGAAGGGAATTGTAATAGGTTAAAGACAATTATTACAAGTTAATAACCCAAAGTTGCTGACAAACTAGATTAAAAACTAAAAATGAGTGTACTTATTTTTAAACAGATATGTTTAACATATGTAGACCAAATGCACACCAGAGCCTTAGATAGTTCTCCTATAACCTTAGGAGGCATAGTCGAATTTGATGCAACTATTACCATTTCCTGTATGAAAAGTGATAACATATGATATAGACATAAAAGGATTTAGATATTTCAAACAAGAAAGAATGCAATCCAAAGTGAATATGAAGATATTACCTCTTCTCTCTACTGAACCTCATAGACATCAGGTGCATTCATTAATTCCATAAACCCCATTTGTTTCTGTATATAGAAAAAATAAATTAAGTGCATTTATCAATATCTACATATACATGTTTAATCATAATACATTTCAACAAATGAATTTAAATTGTACTGAATTACCTTCTATCGTTTGGGTGTCTGAGAGAATATCTTTTTCTCCCTTGGAGTACTGGAGGATGGTTTTCTCACACGAGATGTCCTCAAGGCAAGTGGGGTACACTAACAGAAAAAAATTAACATAAGGGAAAAGAGCATGTATTTAATATATCACCTAAGTAAAAAATATCTAAATCTAAATGGTACCGCAAAGCTATCTAGGCCAAAGTCAATGGCCAAAAGCATTATATCATTAAGTTGGGACATCTTAGCCCCTAGTAAGCCCTAGAAAATACCAAGTAATGATACATATATATGTATCATCGTAAATTGTACACCCTTGCTAGGGTGGTACAATTCTACGCTTAGTTTAGCACCCGCCTTAGTGTGTTTGCATCTTGCATTGTAATTTCCCTTTAAGAATTTAATTAATTAATTAAATTAAATCTAAAGTCATATTTAATCACTCCCTACATTATAAAATTGGGCCCTTTACCCTAAGTGTGCCCCTTCTTATTTTATTCCTTCAATATATCATAAATCATAAACCCTAATTATGTCCTATTTCGACCTTTAAGGCCCGATTTTGCATATCAAAACATCTTGAAATCAGTTGTAACTTTGGGATTCACTCTAATATCATCATATCTAACGACCTTGAAAATTTGGTGAAAAGTTGGTTGGACCATGTGCAAAGTGCACATGGTCCCCTACTTTTTTCCTAAAATTTTGAGAGCGTAATCCTATGATATTATAATGCTTAACCCCAAAAGATTGGGAGGAAATTCAAATCCTAGGTCAGCCTAAAGATGCAATTAATATCTAGGGTTTTATACATAAGAACTCTCTTTCTTCATTTCAATGCATCTATCTATCTAATTGAATCTAGGAAAAATGTTTTGGAGTGAGCACAAGGAGCCTTCTATGTAGTGAAAGAGAAGCTTATGTGGGGTCTTCAACAATATTCAACAATATTCATCAAGCATTCATCAAGTATTTGTCAAGCATTCATCATCAATTAGGAGCCTTGAAGACAATGAAGAATAACAGGAGATTACTGACTGATGATTGGCTTGTACCCCTCCCGTAGGGGTTGGGTATGGTTTCATGTTATTTTCATGTCTTTATATGAGCTTCATTACATCAATTTAAATATATACATTCATGCTTTAGATCACTCTGCATCATTAATTTAGAGCATTTACTTTGTCAATTACAAGCATTTAGGGTTTACTCTTTAGGGCTGCTCTATAATATTGTTTGCATTCATTTAGGATCTTGCATACACACAAGGTTCTAGCACACACATTTTCAGTACAATATCAACTATTTTTAGAGGTATAAATCACCAACACAGGGGTTTGACTAAGGCAAAACCCTTTATAGCCACCCAAACCCTCTCTTTTTAGTTACAGGTGCAAAAACAGGTACTCTGAAGGACTTTCAGCTCAGGAAAAGGCACAAGTAAAACCCAGACTCCTTAGATCTACCCTAATCTATCAGGGATAGGGGCATGGCACCCTGATTCTGCCTAGGACAGGGGTGTGGCACCCTAGTCCCCCTCAAAATCAGTGAATTTTAGCAGGTTGCTCAGGATCTCATAATTGTAGCCTTTTAGTTACAACCTCTTGTTTTGCAGAAATAGGACAGTGGCATGGCACCCTGGTCCTAGTAAGTTTGGCTCAGTTTTTAGCATTAGGTACACATCCAAATTTCTTCTCCTTTTCTTCTTTCAGTATCTTAGTTTCATATTTGTAAGTTTGTGCAATTTCAGTTGATATATGCTTCATTCTTTATCTCCTAATCTAGTTGATCAATCAAACCCTATTTTTCTCATCATTTGCAACAAAAGGAATATAAACCCTAAGGGATAATATTTGGCTCTCTCTTTCTCACAAGAAGTAGCCAAAGTTATCTATCTCCCTAGGCTCTTTTGTATTCCCAATGTGCTCGCAAAAGTGGGATTAGGTCCTAGTCACCCAGTCTCGCTTTTTCCCATCCACATTTTGGTGAACCCAACGTGAATCCAATCTTATTTAATTTTGATTTATGTTCTCAGATCTGAGTGTTATTTCTATTTCAAATTAAAATTTACATTTACAAGTTTCAATTCCTGGCAAATTTAGAAAATTTAGAGGTCAATTTTGTAAAAACCCTAATTTTTCAATTCAAAATTGAACTAGTGGATAGTTTAATTTGGATCATTAATTTCAGATCTGATTAAGGAACACATTTCACTCATAAATTTAATTTTCTAAATCAACATTTAGAGTTATTGCATTGGTTAAAGTTGAACATTTCCTTCTATTTTGCATATGTTATCATTTGAAAGAGGAAATTTTTTATCATGATGCATTCATTTCATAAATGTGATAAGGGGTTAGCTTCCCTTGCTTCAATTTTTCCATCTTTTAAAGAATCTCCTCCTATCTATGACAACATTTTAGTGCCTACAATATTTGTTACCAACCCCTTCAAAACTCTCCCATGCTCTAAGGATGAATATTTGAAGAGTGATCTTGAAAATTCTCCTAAAATGTGCCCTTCCCATCTAGCTATCTTAGAGGAAGAGGATGATATCATAAACACCTTTTGTAATGCCCTGCCAGGAACCCTAAAGGAAAACAACACAACTAGGCAGCTAAAGGGTGAAATAATTTTTTTTTTGTTAAAGACTAAGTGCACTAACTAAAACCATTGCACGTTTAACAACACAACGGAAGTCTACCATATGTTTTCCTAAGGGTAACCAACAAAGATTAATTTCATAGATTATATTAACACCACAGTTAATCCTTTTAATTAGATAAATTGAAAACTTAAGTTTAAAACTACACATACATCAAAATTTCATAATAAAGAAATAAAAGTATTCCAATGTATCCAATTTCCATAAACCATTTAAACATAAGATCAAAACAATAACATTCATTTCACTGACATAATAATATTACAATATCCATAAATACATGGCTTCCAATAATACCACTGGTTACAAAGATACAATATCAAGGTTACATAAAAGTCTGATACAATGACCACAAGGTCTCAACTGAACAATGATCTTAAACAAGAGCTGGTACATAAACCATGGACCAAGAAACATTAGCGAAGCCTTTCCCCACTTGAAGATACAATCCAGAACATCCGATGGGAAGTGGCACTACCACCTGACTATGTGATCCCGAAATGGAACCACCCCACTATGCTAGGAGATAGTAGAAAACCCTCAAACAAGCAAATTAAGACAAGTACAAAAGGACTACAAGACTCTGCAAACATCCATGTGACTTAACTCACAAAACACAAGTGACTCTAAGAAGAGAGTGTCATCGCATAGCTTGATGGTTACCATGGTACAACCTCCATAGGTCCCGGCCCCCATGCTTGGGTTTCTCCTGGTAACCTCTCCCGAGCCTCCGGTTCCAACTAAGTGTCATGCGGACCCTACGAATCCTTTCATGAAGACAAGGTGGTAAGTTTTCCATTCCAGGCCTTCTCGTAACACTATGAGCCCTGTACAAGCACTCACCTATGCACAAGGTACACTTATCTTAATTAATATTTATCTCACTCCCCCCAATATATTATTATGTTATCACTTTTTAACCAACTTTCGATGGGTTATCCTGTCATCCACTTTGGGCATGACCCCCGCTCGAAAGCCACTCTCTCTCCTAGGACACTAACAGGAAATGTTTCTTTCTATGAGAACTCTATGGCGAAACAGACATCCATAAACAATCCTGGCAAGCACAGGTGAAGGATACACAAATCCCAACCCAAGATTGACCATTTGGACAAAAACACACAATGGCTCATATCAAATAGGTTATACAACAACACCTGGTCTAGGAGAAATAATAACATAGGACACAATGACAATTCAACCAGAATACCAATGGAATTTAAGCTTGACTGAAAACATCATTTACACAAGATCCTAATACAAGCAATCTTTTCTCAACATAGCCAAAGCATGAATTACTTGAAAATAAAGATTTCCCAGAAAATAAGAAATACAACTATATTTAAATAAATCAATTTGGTCATTTGTCTAATAAAGTTAAATAATTTCACATATGAATTAATCTCCTAACGTGTTTACAAACATAAATATGGGATCTTAAATTATAAACTTTTTTCTAAAATAACTAAATTTGAATTAATTATACATAAACTAAAATCTTTAATTATAAATTTCTCACATTTATAATTTAGCAAAACTTTATTTAAAATCCCAAAACATAAAGAAACTATTTTAATTAAAAGTAATATAAAGTAAAGACAACTATATATATATATATATATATATATATATATATTAAAACAAATATATTATTATTTTATTTTATTAAATTTCTTTAAAAACAAAATTTAAAATTAAATTAAATTAAAAATAAAATAATAATCATCACTATTTGGCTACCCTAAGGTAGCGGTGCTACCATAGGCAGCCAACGCTACCCTTGGGTAGCGCTGCTGTCCTAAGGCAGCAACGGCTACCTTTGGGTAGTGCTGCTGTCCTATGGTAGCAACCGCTACCAAAAGTAGTGCGGCGTGGGTTGAGGCATTGCCTCCCCACATTTTTTTATAATTAATTTTTTTTAAATTTTTTTTTTTTTAAAATTAAATTTTTCTTTTAAAACATAAAATTATAGTTTTATTAAAAATCATTACAGCAGCATAAAAAGACTAAATACCCAATTCAATAAAATTCTTTTAGAATTTTATTCTAATTTTTTTAAAAATTAGATACTCTCATAAATTTAATTCAAAATGTAATTTATTCCTAAAGTGATCAATAATTTCCACAGAGATACCTTCATTGAAAAAAAAGAACTATTAGAACAAATCAAACAAGAGAGGATAATTTCTTAGGTAAATACCCTTTCTCATTAATCTTGAAATTTCCATGCATCCTAAAATCTTGACAAATTTTCTATAATAATTTCTCTTAATTTTCTCAAAATTACATACTTCCCATAAATTAGAAATACACATCAGACATGGATTTTAAAACAAAACTCGAATTCACCAAAAGAGGGTTTGTATTTGACAATAACTTTACACACACACATCAATCAGAGAAAAATAGAAATATTTACTAAAACCCACAACTAAGAATTCACCCAACCTGGTATAGCTTTCCTGGAAGAAATCTGTAGAAGAGCCCTAATCCTTTCAATAAACTTCCAATAAATTTCTTCACCTAAAATTCTTGACCTATTCCTGTGTAACTAAAATAAAGACCTATTCCCCTATTTAAACTAAAATTCTAGGTTCAATAGCTTTTTCACAAAAAAACCTAAATTTAGAATAATAGTATTTTTTATTTTATTTTCTAAATTTATCACAAAAGATAAGCTAACATGCAATAATTAAAAAACATTATTCTTTCTTTTCTTTTCTCATGCACATTAATTAATTTCTAAATAAAGAATTAAAACAATATTTTAATTCTAATTAATCCTTTTATTCATTTATTTAATTATAACTTTAGAAAATAATAAATACAATTAATCTAATTTATTTTTCTATTTAAATAAAAATATATTTCTAATACCATGCAGCTTAATTTAATAATTTCTTTAATTAACTAAATTTATAATCTCAATGCATAAACAATACAATAATGAGATAATTTCATAAACTTAATTAATTAATTAAATCCACTAAAACACTCAAATTAAATAAATCTCAAGCAATTACCCATAAAAGATAAAATGACAAAATACGAAGACCGAACTAACTGACAAGACAACCAACTAACGACACTCATACGAGTGTAACTGAGTAAAATAGGGTCAACTACTATCTCCTCCACTTCCATCGGAAAATATAAGGCACACTCAGACCTGTGAAGCCAGGTGGAGACGATACCCCGTACCTACCCGGTACTTGTACTTGCAATATCCTACATCACCGAACCACACATGCATATATATACAATATAGAAAACACGACATACACACCGATGAAGGAGAATCACGACGTTCCCTATCTCACCGAAATGAGTGAAGGAAAATCGTCCCCTTGCATCCAATACACTCAGAAACACACAACATATAATTACACATTGCATAGATAAAGTAAAATGTCAGTACATAGCAATAATCCATAAAATGCCATAAATCACAAATATTGAAATACTACAAATAAATTATGCATCTCATCTCCAGGTAAAGCATAATGTCATAAAAATCTGAATAATATATTATGGTAATGTATCCACTGAAAACAACCAATAATAAAATGTGAGTCTAATGAGTTCAAACAAGTAGGGGTACTACACCTTTCTTAATGTTACTTTATCTTCTTTACATTATTCCTCTCTAAGTGAAAAATTATTGATGGACATTGACTTATCTTCTCCTAAATTTGGTCTTACCAATGGGGGCATGTTAGTGCAACAAGAGGTTATGAGCACTTGTTTCAAAGATCTCCTTCCTAAGCATGAATCTTTGGAGAAGGATGTTCATCTCCCTCCTAAAGAATACTCCCCTCATGAGGATCATCTTATGAAAGAAGATGGATCCCCACTAGAGATGATGCATTAATGAGAAATGTTTCTCCTTGCCCCAGAGCTTGTCTTACCCATAAATATGCCTTAGAAGAAGAAGATGAAATCATAATAAATATAATTCTCTCTCCCCTAAGGATCCTATTGAACACATTTTGAGGCAAGAATATTATTTAAACATATGTAGTGATGCTCTCCCTCCTAAGGATGAAGAATTAATGAACAATGTTATCCCTTCCCCCAAAATTGGCAGCAAGGACATCTTTATGCAAGATATTTTTAATATTTATTTCAATGACCTTACTATTTGGGATGAACCATTAGAAGAAGGTGTTGATTATTCTCTACCCTATGAGAGTAACCCCATTGGTGGCATCTCACCTTCCATGAATCTCAATCATTTTTCCTCTAAAGTTAAGGCATCTCCTTCTCCCCAACTAGGTTCTACTCATAAGGATACCTTAGTTCAAGAAAAGATTGTTAATATCTCTTTCAAAGGTGAAACTTTAGAGAGTAATGTTGATCCTTCTCCTCGAGAGTGATAGTTCTGATACTTAATGTAAGTACAGATCCAATACCCAACAAGATGAGAGGGGGGGGTGAATCATACAAACTTAATCTTCCGTAAAAACATCAGATTCAACCTCGGTAACATATACTTTAGTAATATAACCAAAACTGCTAAACATGCAAACTCAAAAGCATATAAACATCATAAACCTCATAACACCAGATTTAACGTGGAAACCCAAATAGGGAAAAACCACTATGGGATTTTGGACCCACTAAGAAATATACTCTTCTAGAGTATGCTCGGTTAAAAGAAAATCCTGTTAAAGATTACAAACATGTTGCTAGATGTGACCCGGTTAAGGGATTTCCCTCAGATCTGTTAGGATCTTCACCTTGTTAGAAGTGACCTTGTTAAAGGATTTCAAACACTCAATCAGAATGTCACTCGGTTAAGAGATTTTCTGTCACTTTCACAAAATAACAGTAATAAAAATCTATCTGCAACTTCACATCTAAAATGCTAAAGCAGATTCTTATTTGCTCAATACAATCTAAACATAGAGCTAATCTTGTCCATCTGCTGGGATTCTATACTCTGTTATTCAAACAGGTCTTCAAGCTTCTGTGCTCGGTAATCACTATGTAGCATCCCTGTGCATACATTTGCCCGCATACATTGTTTATCAATAGTTCCCTATTTATAAACAATTAGCTAACTGCTTAATCTCCTTGATCACATTTCCCATGATCAATCATAGCCATCAGATCTTCAAACTTTGACCAGGTTCAATGTATCCTTCGATCTGAAAACATTTTACCTTGCCTTGGAACTTGCATACATTTCTTGGAACTTGTGCTAGGGTATTGCAGTTCAATCTGAGCTGGAGATCTTCATGCCGATTTTCCTTTGCCATAGATTCATTAACAAACTTCATGCATGACATACCAATCATTTAATCAGTTCCAGCTCATTAGCTTCCTTTATTAAATAACGCATGTAACCATTTAATGTATTATGTTATAGCTCGGTTACAACTCAGTAACAACTTGGTAAATACTAAACTTCACTCGGTAGACATTCTGCCTTCATTAACCGATAGTGATAACCTTAGGGTTTACCGACTAGGTTCCTTAGGGTTTATCGACTAGGTTCTTTGCTCGGTAACATAGTATAGTATTAACCTTACAATTTATAACATATGTATGGTGTTAAAACAATCTAAACATCATGATCTCATCATTGTCTGACTCGGTAATAGTTTCCCATTGAATACCTTATTTATCCCCTTATTCATCATATTCTTTCTCTGTCTTTTACCAACATCTTTATACTCTTCAAATCATACTTCTCAAGATATGGCAACATCATACTGAATTAGAAAATCAATTTCTTGACATCAATGACAAAATAATAATATCAAGACAGTAAACATCCTTAATTAGTTATATCCATAATCATCAACAACCTTCTCAATATCCTTATTGAAATGCCAACAATCTCCCATTGTCTATTATAATGCCAAATGCCAACAATCTCCCCCTTTGGCATTGATGGCAAAACCAATTGATTTGACCTTAAAAAGATTTGGATTGCTGTGATTTTGAAATGTTGAAATGCTCTCTTGCTGTCAACAGACTTCTCCTATTTTCTTCAGTCTTCTCCCCTTTTTTTCAATCTTCAGTTTTAGTCTTTTTAATCAGTCTTCTCCCCCTTTGACAACAATTCCAAAAAGTAGTTTTTTGCAACCAAGGTTATGAAACCAAAAATGGAAGCGGGAGCGAGAGCTCAAATTTCAAATTCTCAGCAAGGCGGGAACCCTGGTTCCAATGGTGAGATCGGCCAGATCAATGGCGCTGGTCCTATTGGCAATAAGGACAAGCCCCCAGACTTCCCAGTTGCTATTGTTGACTCACAGTCTGATGGTACTCTATTTGCGGTGACAACGGATTCATCTGGGCATCTGGGGGAAGGGTCCAATGGGGGGCCCATTCCACGAGATGACCCCGTAGATAGCGGGAGGGAGGGAAAAAAATGGTCTTCCCTTTTTGGAACTAGACCATCTAGTAAATCCTCCCTTCCTCCTGTTAAGAACATTTCTGACCCTTCTGGTGGTAAGTTTGCTATCTCCATCCCTGACCAGGTTCTGGACCATAATATCAATAGTATATCAAACTCCTTGGTAGGGAAATTTATGGGTTCATGCCCCAACATTGAATTCGTTAGGGCCTTTGTCAAACGAAAATGGGCCCTTAAAGGAGACATTGAGGTCTCGGCTCTACCCAAAGGTCTTTTGTCTTTCTCCTTTTTCGTGTGAAGAAGATAAGTTCAAGATTTTGTGTGGGAGTCCCTGGATGGTAGGAAAGACAACTCTGGTTCTAAGAAAATGGCATTCGAAACTAAACATGAATGATTCTCTTCTAGCCCAAGTTCTAGTTTGGATAAAGCTTCCTGGATTGCCTCTTGAATATTGGGCAGAAAGTATCTTCTTTGGAATAGCAAGTTCTTTTGGTGAGCTGCTCTCTATAGACCTAGTCACTGCTTCAAAAAGAAGATTAACCCATGCAAGGTTCTGTGTTGGAGTAGCCCCTGAGGCAGATATGCCGGAACATATAGACCTAGTTTCAAAACTTGGAAATTGGAAGCAACATATAGAATATGAAACTATTCCTTTCGCGTGCTTCCACTGTAAAAAACTAGGTCACTGGGCAAAATCTTGCCCAAAAAATCAAAAGGCGGAGCCCAAGCAGCTCAAACCTCAGATTAAAAGTCAGAATATGCCAGAGAAACGGGTGTGGCAAGTTAAAAATACAGAAAATAAGGAAGAAAATTCCAATCACTTTTCTCCTTTGGGGGAACAGAAGGAAGCCTCAAACTCTACATTCAGTCCCACTATATAGGAAAGAGAGAGAAATGAAACAACCAAAGCTAGTCCCATAAGAACAACTCAAAAAAAGGCATTGAACGATCAGAATGATCTTCCAAATGCGGTAGCTGAAGTGGTTGATGACACATATGAAAACAAGGCAGTGGAAGCAAGAGATTATCAACCTGAGGAAGGAGAGATCTCTGATCCCCAAGTTGAAAGGACTGACTCTTCTATAGCCATACCTAGTTTTGAAATTCAAGATGCCCAAAATTGTGCAATTTTGGGTATGAATCTTTTGGATTCGGATCAGAACTCAAGAACAACAAACAATGTTTCAACTGATTCTAGAGCTCCTAAATGGGGTAATGAAGAAGAAATTTCCAAAATCCTCATCAATCCAGAAGCAGCTCCTGTGACAGAAACGGAATGGAAGCAGCCCAAGCATAGGAACAAGAAAGCAACAACTCCCTTGACATCTCTAATAAGGAAATCTAGCAGAATAGCTCAAGTTGATGTGGGATACATCTCCTCTTCCCTAGGACGACCTTCTAACCACAAAGTTAGAGACATGGAGGCTAGCAAGAACATAGTAGATGGAACTCAAAAAACTCTCAAGGAGTTGGGAATTGGTAAGTAGCTATGAAGATAATTTCTTGGAACATAAGGGGACTAAACAATCCCCATAAAAATGACATTATTAGGAATATGATAAGAGACAACAATCCTGATATTTTTCTTATTCAAGAAACCAAAATGAGTAGAGAAAAAGTTGAATCTTTGAAGTTCTTCAAAAATGGTACTGTTAGTGGGGGCAGTTCTGAGGGTGCTTCTGGAGGCATTGCTACCATCTGGAATCTTAACACTATTAAAGGCTAGGTCATTATTTAGGAAAGTAATTTTTCTTGTATCAGATTTGAGCATCTTAAAGATGGTTCTTCATGGGTTCTCACAAACATTTATGCTCCTAATACCTTAAAGGCTAGAAATTCTTTTTGGAAAAAGATCAGACAGGCTAGGGACAACTTCAAATATCTTAGTTGGATGGTTATGGGGGATTTTAATATGCCTTTGAAAGAGGAGGAAAAATTTGGAGGCAGTCCTCCTCAGCTGGAAAGTAGGATGGCCCTCATGGATTTTATTAATTCCCAAGCTCTTAATGACTTGGAGATACAGGGTTGCAATTTCACTTGGACAAATAGGAGAAATGGTAATGACCTTATTCAAGTGCACCTTGACCGAACTCTCATTTCTGATGACTGGTATAGTCAGTACTTCTATTCTTTGTTTGCACATATTCGGGTAGGTTCCGATCACTTCCCAATCACTTTCAATGCTGATCTGATTAATAGAAGGAGAAACTATCCATTTAGATTTGAAAAAATGTGGACCCTTCACCCCGACATTAAAAAAAATATTAAAAAATGGTGGAGTATCCAAGTTGAGGGAACGACTATGTTCAAAGTTGTTAAGAAGCTCAAAAGTGTGAAGGACAACATTCAACTCTGGAATAAGAACAACTTTGGGAATATATTTGAGGCTAAGAGTAAAATTCAGGAAAACCTTAAAGAAATATAGGACCAGATCCAAAAGGATGGTTTCAATACTGTGTCTATTGCTGATGAAAATGAGATCCTTAAGAAATACCATGACAGTATTGCTAAAGAGGAAATGTTCTAGAAGCAAAGATCGAGATGCATTTGGCTCAAGGAAGAAGATAAGAATACAAGATTCTTCCATATGTCGACTATCAAGCATAAAGCAGCCAATAGGATGAACAAGTTAGTTGTGGAAAGTGGGGAGCTGGTCAAGGAGGATGAAATAAGGAATGAAGCTAAGAGGTATTTCTTGGACCTCCTAAAGAGGGACCACAATCTGGATGTTGAAGCTCAATCCTTTTTTCTTCAGAACATCCCTTGTCTCATTGATGCCCAAAATAATGCCTTCCTCTCTTCCGTTCCATCTATCTTAGAAATTAAAAATGTTGTTTTCTCCTTTGATGGAAACAAAGCACCTGGACCTGATGGTTTCCCAATGCTCTTTTTTCAAGAGTTTTGGGACATTATTGGGATTGATTTAGCCAATGGGGTTAAGGAATTCTTTGGGGCTAGAAAACTCTTGAAAGAAATCAATGGTACTTTTTTTTCTCTCATCCCCAAGATTCAAGGTGCTGACTCTTTGGACAAGTTCAGACCTATTAGCCTCTGCAACTCCTTTTACAAGATCATATCTAAGGTCCTAACTTCTAGACTTTTGTCTATCCTCCCGGCCTTAATTAAACACCAATAGAATGGGTTTGTTCCTGGAAGACAAATTCTCAATTCCATTATTACAGTTCACGAGAATATTCACTCTCTTGTAAGAGCTAAGAAGCAGGGTCTCATCCTTAAGCTTGACCTCTCCAAAGCCTATGATAGGGTTGATTGGTCTCTTCTTCAGAAAGTTCTCACTTCTTTTGGGTTTGCCCCTAGAGTTGTGGATCTTTTCTCCCAACTTATCACTTCTACGTCCTTTGTTGTTCTTGTCAATGGTTCTCCTTCAACTTTTTTCCAAGCATCGAGAGGTCTTAGGCAAGGAGATCCTATCTCCCCCATCCTTTTCATTATTTTGGCAGAATGCTTTGGTCGGACCATGGAAAATTTGGTGCAACAAGGATCCTTTAAGGGCCTCCAACCTTCTTCTGCTGACCTTATTTGTTCTCACCAGCAGTTTGTTGATGATACAATTATTATGGGGGAATCAAGCATCTCAGAAGCTAAAGTACTAAAGAGTACCTTGTGCAATTTTGCATCTGCAACAGGGCAGCTTATTAACTGGGCCAAAAGTGATGTCTTTTTCATTAATACTCCTGAGAGAAGAC
This sequence comes from Cryptomeria japonica, assembly GCF_030272615.1. Taxonomy (NCBI): domain Eukaryota; kingdom Viridiplantae; phylum Streptophyta; class Pinopsida; order Cupressales; family Cupressaceae; genus Cryptomeria; species Cryptomeria japonica. The sequence continues at coordinate 428,397,665 of NC_081410.1, read as the reverse complement.
AACAGAGGATCAATAGAATTTTGGAGTGTAAGATTGCTGACCTTCCTACTACCTATCTTGGACTCCCCATAGGGATTGCCCCACCTGACTCCTTCTGGAGTTCTCTAGTTGATAAATTTCACAAAAAACTTCCAGGTTGGAAAGGGGCCCTTTTAAGTCAAGTTGGTAAGCTCCTTCTCCTGAAGGCTACTCTTCAAAGTATCCCTATTTATGCTCTTAGCCTATTCAGAATTCTAGTCAAGTATGCTAAAGCTATTGAGAAAATTCAAAGAAGATTCCTATGGTCTGGGGTTGAGGAAAAGCAAAGAATGTCCTTGGTGGCATGGGATCAGGTCTGTAGGCCGAAAAGCAAAGGTGGTCTGGGGCTCAGGAGGATTCGCACGAAGCTCTCTTGTCTAAACAAGCCTGGAGATGGTTTCATTCTGATTCTGAATGGTGCAAAATTTGGAGAAGTAAGTATTCTCTTTTGTCTTCTTTTCTTAATTCGGATTTCAGCATAAATGGATCCCATATTTGGAACCATGTTTCTAAATGTAAAGATGTGATTGCTAAAGGAGTGATGTGATATGGAAACTTGGAAATGGCAAAAAAGTTAGATTTTGGGAGGATCCCTGGCTTTTTGATAAACCCCTTTTGGATGTCCAAGAGTGGGCCTCCCATGCCCCTTCCTGTATTGGCTCTTTTGGCTCCTTAGTGGTAGATTACTGGGATGGGAACAATTGGCAGAACATTGATAGTATTCACCCTAGCCTCTCTAAGCTCAAAACCCAATTGTTTGCTATTTGGCTGAATAAGGAAGAGGACTCCCTGATTTGGAAACATGATCCCAAAAGCATTTTAACTATGTCTTCAATGTATTGTATCCTATCCCCCCCCCCTCCTATTAATCCTTTCTGGTCTAAAGCTTGGTTAAAAGGTCTTACTCCCAAAATCAATTTTTTCTTCTGGACTATCCTCCAAAACAAGATCCTTACTATTGACAACCTAAAATGTAGAGGCTTTGCCCTTCCAAACAGGTGTGTGTTGTGCTTTCAAGAGGAAGAGTTAGTGGACCATCTTGCCCTCCACTGTTCCTTCTCAGCCTCTGTTTGGGAAAGTTTCCTCAAGAGCTTTAGTTTAGCTTGGGTGTTTCCCAGTAACGTCAAAGATTTTTTCTCCTCCTGGCAAATTTAATGGACTAATTCATTTCTGAGTTGTATGTGGCAGCTCTCTCTTCCTCACATTTTGTGGGGTCTTTGGAAAGAAAGAAACAACCGAATATTCAGGGATGTCTCCCTAAAACAAGACATTGTTTTTCAGAAAATTCAAAGGGCTATCCGGGAAAATATGGGAATCATGGAGGTCTCTTGTTATTCAAATAATTCCCTAGAGTCAAATATCTTAAGAGCATGGAATATGAAGATCACTGATGGTCCTAATCTCAGCTACAATAAAAGGTTTGAAACTAAATGGCAAACCCCTCCCCAAGGTTGGCTCAAAATCAATTTCGATGGTGCAGCCAAAGAAAATCCACGTCCTTTAGGTTGTGGAGCTATTCTCAGAGATTACAAAGGCATTTGCAAAGGTATGATTGCTATCCCTATTGGTACTCAAACCAATCATAAAGCGGAAGCTATGGCAGCCCTTCAAGGCATTATCCTAGCCAAAAAATGGAACTACCCCTATCTTTGGATAGAAGGGGACTCCAATAATATAATTAAGAGCTTCATAGAGAGACTCCACGACTGTGATGGAATGGTAACTAGCCTCTTCTGCAAAAATTGGAAGAAGGGCATGCTAAAAATGGGTGACCAAATGGTGAAAATTGATGAAGACTTAATAGCTAAAGCTACGGGTCTCAACAGGGAGGGCTACAACTTCTACAGAGACAGGAAGGTCAGTAGGGATGCCATTGAAAGGTACCTAGTTACAGAGAAAGAGAAAAAAGACTGGAAAAGTTGAGAAAAACCTATTACCCGCCTAGGGCTTTTGCAAAACCCTGGTGGGAAATTCTCTTTGTTTTAATGCGGTATATAATGCTAGATGGTAGGTTTACGAAAGTCTATGGGTATCATTTTGTTTTGTTAAACCATTCTAGGCATAATGATAAGGTGAATTTTCCTTCTTGCTCTACTCAATGAATGCCTCCCTAAAAGCCTACAAAGAAAATCCTCAGGGCGATACCGCAATGCACCAGGGTCTTATGGTCCTCATTTATGACCATTTAAAGGCCAGTCAAATCAACTGGATGTAGCTCTCTATGGACTCTTAGGAAGATATGTTTGATTCTAACTTTTTAGAGGAGGAGGAATCAGAAAATGATTCCTCGACTGATAATAAGGATAGCTCTGATGATTCAGAGTATGAGAGTAGTAAGAAGAGGAAATCAAGACCTTCTTCTTCTAAGAGCAAAAAACTTCAAAGCAAACCCTTGATCAGTATCTCTTCGGAAGAAGAGTACTCTGATTTTTCTGAGGAGAAGAAGAACCCTAAGGGGTTGCTGAAGAAGAAAAGTAAAATCCAAGCTCAGACTCGGAAAAAGCATAAGAAAACAGAGGAGACTGGCAAGGAACCGGAGGAGACTGGTAAGGAACCGGAAGATGACAAGAAAACTAGGACCCTGGAAGTTGAGCACAGCCTGGACATGGAGACAATGGAGGAGACTCTTAGGGCCACTGACACTATTTCTGCCCTCCATATTCCTAAAAATGAATAGGTAACCCCTAGAAAAGTGACTCCCTCTTCTGGCCCTCCTCCCGAGGGCTTGAATGGTTTTATGAAAACTATTGAATGGCTTATTGATGGGTATAAGAAAGCTGCGGATGAGTATAAAAAAATTTGCAATAGAGTCCTGATCCTAGAGACCATTAACATTGGAGAGGGGAATACAATGGCCAATTATATCGAAGATCTGAAAAACACTATTGCTAAAGCAGAAGACATCAGAGATGCTTTTAATCCTAGGTTTGAGAAGATTGAAAAGGAGATGCTGGACAGAAAAACCCTGGCGGAAACCAGTGAAAAAACACTCTCGGACACAGTCATCAAAGTGGAAAAAATTGAGGAGTGCCTTAAGAATATTGCAGAGCAGAGCCTTAGCATTTTGAAAATCTCGGCCAATAATACCCATACCCTCATCAGCAAGCTTGATGATGACAAGGAAATCTAGGAAATTGACCTGGACGCTGAAGGAACAGGGGAAGCTCAAGGTCCCAGAACCCGCACCAGAGGCAAGAGGAAGGAAAAGAAAGTAAACAAGGATCTAGAGGAGCTGAAAGTAGTCAGGGTGACCTATGATGAGCTAGTGATAAAGGCAGAGGATCTTCTAAAGAAAATTGCTATGTAGTGTCTCCTTGGTCTCTTTGTTTTGTTTTGTTGGTTTGCTATTCTTTCTGTTCGCTGGTCTTTTGGCCAGTCATTTTGTATGCGGACTTTAATTCCTTTTCCTGCTATCTTTCTTTCTAAGATGTAATGGTTTTAGGTCCTTAAAACCTGTTTTTCAATCAATCAGAACAATGCCAAAAAGTAAAGAACTAAAACATAATTTCTTCTTGTAGGAAGTGATTTCCTGCTATTGTGTATCAACTGAGTCTCAGTCAGAGTATTTTGTCTTCAATTCCTATTCCCTATATTGTATCCTACATTATTTCCTGCACACCTTTAGAAAACATCCTAAAGTGTGTAAATCAACATCAACTCTTAAAAGATATTCGATAGAGTCATTGAATTGATGCTTTCACCGAACTCGGTCAGTGAGTAGAAGATAGGGGTAGGACCCCTAACTTACTTCTGAGATATTCAAAAGTGTCCCTTGGTAGTGGCTTGGTAAAGATATCTTCTATTTGTTCCTTTGTGCTAACATATTCCAACACCACTTTCTTCTCTTAAGCTTCTTCTCTAAGATAGTGATATTTGATAGAGATGTGCTTTGTCTTAGAGTGCATAACAAGATTCTTTGAAATGTTAATGGCACTAGTATTGTCATAGAATATAGTTACTGGCTCGGTAACTTTCTAATTTATACCTTCCAATAGTTGTTTGATCCATGCAATGTTGGTACAATTCAATGCTGCAGCAATGTATTCAGCTTCTGCTATTGACTGTGAAACACATCCTTGTTTCTTGCTAAGCCAACTCACTAGTCTTTCTCCTAAAAAGAAAGCTCCTCCACTTGTGCTTTTCCTGTCATCAATGTTGCATGCCCAATCAGCATCAGTATAAACTTTTAAATCAAAATCATTTCCTTTCTGATATACTAAGCTATAATCCTCTATGCCTTTCAAGTATCTAAAAATTCTTTTGATTTCTGTCATGTGTGTTTCCTTAGGATCTGCAGAGAATCTTGCAACTATATCTACTGCATGTGCTATATCTGGTCTGCTATGAACAACATATTGTAGCTCTCCAATCATGGATCGATAAAGTGTCTAATCAACAGATGCAAATTCATCATTCTTTGATAGTTTACAGTTGGTAGTCATAGGAGTACTTACTGGTTTTGAATCCTCCATTCCAAATTTCTTCAAGATTTCCTTTATGTACTTGGATTGAGTAATGAAAATCTCATCTTTCATTTGCAGTATTTGTAAACCTATAAAATACTTTATCTCACCGATTAATGACATCTCAAATTCTTTGCTCATTTCATTTCCAAATTTCTTACAAAGAGAGTCATTTCCACAAAATATAATGTCATCAACAAATATGGCTGAGATTAGTATTCCATTTTCATCATTCTTCATGTACATAGTGCTATTCTCACTTGTCCTTATAAAACCAATCTTAATCAGATAAGAGTGCAATCTTTCATACCATGCTCTAGGTGCTTGTTTCAGACCATATAATGCTTTGTTCAATTTACATACCTGATCTTTATTATTGTCTTCAACAAATCCTTTAGGTTGTTCAATAAAAAATTCTTCTTCTAATATTCCATTTAGAAATGTAGATTTGACATCCATTTGATATAACTTGAAGTTTTTGAAAGCAGCATATGCCAACAATGTTCTTACTCCTTCAAGTCTAGCCATAGGTGCAAAAGTTTCACCATAACCAATTCCTTCTTCTTGGGCATAACCTTTGCAAACTAGTCTTGCTTTATTTCGAATGACCTCTCCTTTTTCATTTAGCTTGTTTCTGAAAATCCACTTTGTGCCGATTACATTTTTGTCCTTCGGTCTTGGGATTAGTGTCCATGTGTCATTCTTTTTGATTTGATCAATCTCTTCTGTCATAGCATTTATCCAATCTTCACTGTTAAATGCCTCTTTCACTATTCTCAGTTCAAATTCGGATATCAGACATGTGTTCTATCTCAGTTTGTTCCTTGTCATCACTAGATCATCCTTATGTCCTATAATCTAACTTGGTGCATGATGCCTTCTGACATATTTGGCTAATACAGGCTCGGTAGGCTCTGTATGATCTTCTTCATCACTCGGTAACTGGTTATTTTCTTCAACAGTTTTCTCGGTAAAACTTGTCGGTTGAACATAGACAAATTCATCATAATCTTCTGGTTCTTTGGAATTTCCTTCATCATTTCTTTCTGCAAATTTGTCAATTTTCACATTTTCACTTTCTACTATTTTGTTAGATGATTTGATTAGACATTTAAATGCTTTGCTTCTAGAAGAATAACCTAGAAATGTTCCTTCTTCACTTTTCTGATGAAACTTGCCATTTCTATCATCTTTGTGTACATAGCATTTACTTCCAAAGATTTTAAAATAACTTACATTAGGATTCTTGTCATACCAGATTTCATATGGTGTCTTCAAAGTACCTTTCTTTAGTTGTACTCGGTTCAGGGTGTAAACTGTTGTGCTTATTGCTTCTCTCCAAAATGTTTGTGGCACTTTCTTTTCAATCATCAGTGTTCTAGCACAATCCACAATAGATCTGTTTCTTCTCTTAGCTATTCCACTTTGTTGTGGAGTTCTCGGTGCAGAGACTTGTCTTTTAATACCATGATCATTGCAGAATAAGTTGAACTCATCAGATGTGAACTCTCCTCCTCTATCTGATCTAAGACATTTCAGTTGTCTTCTTGTTTCATTTTCAACTCTTGCCTTGTACCATTTAAACATTTGAAAAGCTTCTGATTTTTCTTTTAAAAACATTACCAACATCATCCTTGAATAGTCATCCACAAATAATATGAAATATTTATCACCATAATAACTTTGAACTTTCATAGGACCACAAAGATCAGTGTGCACAAGATCTAAAATTCCCTTAGAAGTGTAAGACTTACTTATAAAGCTTGATCTTGTCATCTTACCCATCTGTCATCCTCGACACATAGCATTCTCAGGCTTTTCAAGACTCTGTAGACCTCTTACTCGGTGCTTCTTACTTATTTTGATCAGATTATCAAAATCTACATGATAAAACCTTTTATGTCATAACTAGGTATCATCTATCTTTGCATACAAACATTTATTCCGAGTTGAGTCAAGGTGAAATATATTACCTTTTGTTTGTGTCCCGGTAGCAGCTAACTTTCCATTCTTGTCATGAAATTTGACAATTCCCTTCTGAAATTCTATTCGGTAACCTGTATTGTTTAGCTGTGCTACACTCAACAAATTGTATTTCAAACCTTCAACCCAATAAACATCATTGCATCTTGCATTGTCAAGAAATGTTATATATCCTTTACCTTTCACCAGACATGTTGCATCATTACAAAATCTTACATAGCCTCCATCATAATCTTCTACCATAACAAACTTGTGTTTATCACCTGTCATATGATGTGAGCATCCACTATCTATGATCCAAGAATCATTAGTATTTAAGTGAGATATTAGGGCTTTTTCTTCATACCTTTCTTCATCTGATCCACTTTTGATAGCCACATAAACTACTTCCTCTGTATCAGTTTCATCTGATTTATCATCATTGGATTCCTCATCAGCTATTAAGCATGTCTTTCTATCTCTTCTTCTGAAGTCTCGGTGTCCTCTCTAATGATTGTCTTTCTATTTGTCATCTCAGTAATCTCTCTTTTCAGTAGATTCTTTGTCAGGACAGTTAGAAGCCATATGTCCTATTTTATCACAATTGAAACATTTCAAAGGTAGTTTTTCTTTATACTTACCTTTGCCTCTCGGTAACCTTCTGGCTAATAGTGCTTCAAACTCTTCCTGCTTTCTAATTTCCTCATATAGTTTGTGTACTTCTTCCATGTTCTTATGAAATCTTTCACTTGCTCCACTGTGATCTCCTTCAGAGTACTTATACTTTCTTTCATTGTAATCATTAGATTCATCAAAATGAAAAGAACTAAATGCAGATTCAACTTTATTTACCGAAGATCCACTATTATCAAAGTTACTTAACTCAAATGCATGTAGCTTACCAATAGTAGCATCTAAAGAAACTAGCATATTAGGTACAAACCTCAATTCAATGATTGCAGAGACTCGGATTGCATAAGCCAGTAGAAGGGTTCTTAACAACTTACTTGTTATATCCTTTTCTTCAATAGTTCCACCTGCTCCTTTGATTTGATTGACAATCTCCTTTATTCTTGTACTGTACTGAGTTATGTTCTCACCTTCATTCATCCTCATAGATTCAAGTTGTCCTCTTAGACTATCTACTTTTGCTCTTTGAACATGTTCATCTCCTTTATATACTGATATGAGCTTATCCCACATAGCCTTTGCATCATTGCAGCCTTCTAGATCATTAAAATTTGAGTCAGTCAATGCAGATGTTATTTCAATCATTGCTTGGATATGTTCTTTCTTTGCCTTTATCTCTTCCATTGTCAATGGATAGGTGCTCGATGTGATGAAATCATTCTCCAGATAATATACAACATATTCTCCAACTCCTGATAGGTGCAACTTCATCCTTTTTTGTCATGTAGAGAAACTTGACTTATTCAGCTTCGATGCATCCCTCTTATACATCTTTGGATCTTTGCCTCAAGTACCTTTAAAATTTTCTTCTGGAGTCGAAAGCTCTGATAGCAATTGATAGTTCTGATACTTAATGTAAGTATAGATCCAATACCCAACAAGATGAGAGGGGGGGTGAATCATACAAACTTAATCTTCCATAAAAACATTAGATTCAACCTCGGTAACATATACTTCAGTAATATAACCAAAACTGCTAAACATGCAAACTCAAAAGCATATAAACATCATAAACCTCATAACACCAGATTTAACATGGAAACCGAAATAGGGAAAAACCACTGTGGGATTTCGGACCCACTAAGAAATATACTCTTCTAGAGTATGCTCGGTTAAAAGCAAATCCTGTTAAAGATTACAAACACATTGCTAGATGTGACCCAGTTAAGGGATTTCCCTCAGATCTGTTAGGATCTTCACCTTGTTAGAAGTGACCTTGTTAAAGGATTTCAAACACTCAATCAGAATGTCACCTTGCTAGAGGGTTTTACAAATAAGACTGTTAAGTCCACTCGGTTAAGAGATTTTATGTCACTTTCACAAAATAACAGTAATAAAAATCTATCAGCAACTTCACATCTAAAATGCTAAAGTAGATTCTTATTTGGTCAATACAACCTAGACATAGAGCTAATCTTGTCCATTTGTTGGGCTTCTATACTCTGTTATTCAAATAGGCCTTCAAGCTTCTGTTCTCGGTAATCACTATGTAGCATCCCTATGCATACATTTGCCCGCATACATTGTTTATCAATAGTTCCCTATTTATAAACAATTAGCTAATCGCTTAATCTCCTTGATCACATTTCCCATGATCAATCATAGCCATCAGATCTTCAAACTTTGACCAGGTTCAATGTATCCTTTAATCTGAAAACATTTTACCCTGCCTTGGAACTTGCATACATTTCTTGGAACTTGTGCTAGGGTATTGCAGTTCAATCTGAGTTGTAGATCTTCATGCCGATTTTCCTTTGCCATAGATTCATTAACAAAATTCATGCACGACATACCAATCATTTAATCAGTTCCAGCTCATCAGCTTCCTTTATTAAATAACACATGTAACCATTTAATGTATTCTATTATAGCTCGGTTACAACTCAGTAACAACTCGATAAATACTAAACTTCACTCGGTAGACATTCTGCCTTCATTAACTGATAGCGATAACCTTAGGGTTTACCGACTAGGTTCTTTGCTCGGTAACATAGTATAGTATTAACCTTACAATTTACAACATATGTATGATGTTAAAACAATCTAAACATCATGATCTCATCATTGTCTGAGTCGGTAATAGTTGCCCATTGAATACCTTATTCATCCCCTTATTCATCATATTCTTTATATGTCTTTTACCGACATCTTTATACTCTTCAAATCATACTTCTCAAGCTATGGCAACATCATACTGAATTAGAAAATCAATTTCTTGACATCAATGACAAAATAATAATATCAAGATAGTAAACATCCTTAATTAGTTATATCCATAATCATCAACAACCTTCTCAATATCCTTATTGAAATGCCAACAATCTCCCATTGTCTGTTATAATGCCAAATGCCAATAGAGAGTCTATTCCTTATGTAGATCCTTTGATGATAAAGGATGATATGACCTTTCCTACTAGTACTCTTCCTTCTAAAACATCAATGCCTACTTCTAGTCTCCCTCCTAAAATTGATCTTATCCATGATGACATTTTAGTGCAAGAAGAGACTATCAACAATTCTTCCAACAATATTGTCTATTCTTCTTCTAAAGTTCATAAGGACACCTTTGATATTCCTAAACCATCTTCAATCAATTTTATACATGTGAATGAAATACCTAATAAACCCCTCTTCATAGTTCAAGGTGCTTGTCCTTCTCAAAGTTCTCAATGTAAGCCTATCTTAGTGGTTCAAGGTGGTTATGCTAATGATTCTTTTTGTACTCCTAAGAAACCTATTATTAATGTGCAAGGAGGCTATCCTACTAAGAGCCCTTATGAGTATGCTAAGAAAATCACTGAAGAGAGTTATCATATGGTTGCTCATACCTACAACACAAGAAACAATAGGCAACCTAGTCCTCCTATAGTTATCCCAACTTCACTTCCTCCCTCTCAACCTACTCTTCCACAAGCACCTCGTATATCACAAACTCTTAGTAAGGAGTATGATCTTATTGAACAACTTAAATCCGCTCCTACCAAGATTTCTATTTGGGATTTGGTTCAAACTTCACCTACTTATCGTGGGATGTTACAAGATGCTTTGAAAAAATTAGATGTCCCACCTATACTGACACCTAATAAAATGGATTCTTTGATTGATCCTACAAATAAAACCAAAGCTCAAATTACATTCACACAAGATGAGTTACCTTCTCATGAAATCCAACATTAATATGATCCTCTTATGATTTTGATTATTATCAACAATAATGCTATAAGATGAACCCTCGTGGGCAATGGGTCTAGCCTTAATGTTTGTGGTGTGGACTTATTGGATAAGATTAATATGGTTCGTTCTCACATCAAACCTACTTCTATTTCTATTCGAGGCTTTGATAATGTTGCTAAAAAATGTTTAGATGTCATAACCTTGCCTATTAAGATAGGTCCTGTTACATTACCTACACTTATTCATGTCATGCCTGGTAATTTGACATATAACCTTCTATTAGGGAGGCTGTGGATTCATGGCATGCAAATCATCTCCTCAACTTTGCATAGCCAAGTCAAGTTCATTTACAACAATAAGACATGCACCTTGTTAGCTGATACCAATCTTCAAGATCCATTAAAATCTGGATCATCTTGTTCAACTACTTCCCATTCTTCTCCCACTCCTATTTCTTCAAATACATCTATTTCCTTTAACGATCTTGTTCCTTCTAGTACTTCCGATTCTTCTACTCAATCATAATCTCCTCCCAAGGACATCCTATCTCCCAAAGGAGTACTCTTAGATGATGATTGGAGATCTCTATACTTTAACCCTACTTTTATAGGAGAGTATAGAGTATATTGGAAAAAATCTAAGACTGAGAAGGAGAAATCTAAGTAGGAACTTAAAGAGAAACCCATTTTGTCTAAACAGCTAAGTAACCACTTTGTGGCTGCTTCTAATTTAAATGATTTTTCAAATCCTTCCTCTAATTCATATAGCACTGAGACCTATGCAGCATCACCATCTATTTCTAATTTGGCATCCGTTTATGGTATTGTTTTTCACATTTTAGCTAAGAGTGGCTATGATGGCAATGGTTGTGGCATAAATGAACAAGAAATTAAAGTTCCTTTAGAACATAACACACATGAAGCTTCATTTGGACTTGGATATAATCCTTCTAAGCCCACCAAAGCATCTAAAAGACCATCTCTCAATGTGAATGCTATATTTAGTAGTGATGATGACCTTACCTCAATTAAATCATCTTCTAATTCTTTCAACACTCATCCCCCTCATAAGGAAATCTTGGTGATGAACAAATATATTTATGAATCTCCTCAAGATATTTCTAATCCCACTTATACATCTTTTTAATCTCACTTATAGTAGATCATTTAACATGTGATATTCAAATACCTCATTCAACCTATCATGTCTTTAAATAACATTAATGGCTATTATGTTGCTCATCATTATGTGATATTGGTAGCTCACTTACTGGGAGCTCATTTTCATTAATGATGGTATAGTTTCACATGCAATAATACTTTTGGAAGAAACATAATAGCCTATTCCTATCTCATCTCTTCTCCCTATATATGTGGACAAGAATGATTTCAAACATCTCTCCTTCTTAAGATTAAAATTTCCCCTTTGTGATGTAGTGTCTTCTATAAGGATTTCTTATTGATTGTAGAGGTGTATTCATATTTGAATTCCTTCCCTCATATTGGAACACACATCCCTAATGGGGATATTAAGTACATATCCTTAATTGGTTCTCCTCCTTGGTGTTGGAAGTCTTTGATCATTCATCAATTTCTCTTCTTCATTGAGAAGTATCTTTTATAATAAACCCTTCTATTTTGTGAACGCGCATGTCCCCGAAGAGGATCTCTTGCCTTCTTTTAGATGAATGTTGCTATAAATAATCTCTCTTTGATGTCATTTCAATCCTCCATTATTTTCCAATTTCCTTTATGGAGCTGCATTTTTGGATTATATCTCTTGCATTTGTTTCCATTTAAATCTTTCATCTTGTGTTAGAGAGCTCTCAAATCCTCACACTCTTTATTGTGGGGATTGAGGTTTAGTCCTCTTTCTTACCAAATGATTCTCCATTAGTTTTTGATCTTGTATCAAATCTTCTTGTGAGAATTTGTCATCAATGTTCTTTCACAATTTGATGTGGTAAACATGATACATGTTTCAACTCAATAAAATTAGCGAGACGAAACAGGGGGGCATATAGCTACCCTCGAATTTTCATCACCTTCCTTAGTAAGAATTTAAGTGATTTTGTGATTTTATCTAACATGTGGTTTTGTAGGGTGTGGTTCCTAACTGTGCACTGCAGATACCACTGGGGGCTTCATCCGACAACTTGTGGATATATCCTTTTTCATGAATGTTTACTTTTCTTTACTTTAGCTTGCATATTCACGTAGTGTCATATAACCGCTAAAGTGGGGGCTAAATCTAGCATCATAAATTGTACACTCTTTCTAGGGTGGTACAGTTCTACACTTAGTTTAGCACCCACCTTAGTGTGTTTGCATATTGCATTGTAATTTACCTTTAAGCATTTAATTAATTAATTAATTTAATTAAATCTAAAGTAATTTTTCATCACTCCCTATATTATAAAATTGGGCCCTTTACCCTAACTGTGCCCCTTTTTAATTTTATTCCTCCAATAAATCATTAAATTATAAACCCTAATTATGTCCTATTTTGACCTTTAAGGCTCGATTTTGGATATCAAAACATCTCAAAATCAGCTGTAACTTTGGGATTATCTCTAATATCATCATATCTAATGGCCCTGAAAATTTGGTGAAAAGTTGGTCGGATCATGTTCAAAGTGCACATGGTCCCTAACTTTTTTCCCAAAATTTTGGGAGCATAATCTTATGATACTATAATGCTTAACCCCAAAATATTGCCGGGAAACTCAAATCCTAGGTTGGCATGAAGATGAAATTAAGATCTAGGTTTTCATACATAAGATCTCTCTTTCTTCATTTGAAGGCATCTATCTATCTAATTGAATCTAGGAAAAAGATTTTGGAGCGAGCACAATGAGCCTTCTATATAGTGAAAGAGAAGCTTATGTCGAGTCTTAAAAAACATTGAACAAAATTCATCAAGAATTCATCAAGTATTTTTCAAGCATTCATCATCAATTAGGAGCCTTGAAGACATTGAAGAATAATAGGAGATCCTCGACTGACATTGTCTTGTACCCCTCCCTTAGGGGTTGTGTATGGTTTCATGTTGTTTTCATGTCTTTATATGAGCTTCATTACATCAATTTACATATCTAAATTCATGCTTTAGATCACTTTGCATCATTGATTTAAAGAATTTACTTTGTTAATTACAAGCATTTAGGGTTTACTCTTTAGGGTTGCTCTAGATTGTTTGCATTCATTTAGGATCTTGCCCACACACAAGGTTCTAGCACACACATTGTCATTACATTATTGATTATTTGTGGAGGTGGAAATCACCAACACAGGGGTTTGACTGAGGAAAAACCCTATATAGCCACCCAGACCCTCTCTTTTTAGTTGTAGGTGCAGAAACTGGTACCTTGGAGGACTTTTAGCTCAGGAACAGGCACAAGTACAATCCAGACCCCTCAGATCTGACCTAATTTGTCAGGGATAGGGTTGTGGTGCCCTGGTCCTACCCAAAATAGGGGTGTGGCACCCTAGTCCCCTCAAAATCAGTGAATTTTAGCAAGGTGCAGGCTCAGGATCTCAAAATTGCAGCATTTCAATTACAATTTCCTGTTTGCAGAAACATGATAGGGGTGTGGCACCCTGGTTGTGGTGACTACATCTTTATATGGTGGGAGTCCTACTGTTCTGCAACCTTACATCATACCTATGACCTGTACATCCTTCTCCTCTGGTATTGATGTGATTTAGGTAACATTCTACCTCTTCATCACAAACAACATCCAAGCATCTTGCTCATTATCAACACTTCACTTACCAGTTGACATACTCTCCTTACTGGTGATACACTGTATTGGTACTGGTAACCTTACCATTTCATCCACACAAGCTAGGCACTAACTTGTGTACTGGTGATACCAATGATCATTTCTCTGAATGACATTCTCTTGCTTACCTTACCGGTGTTGTGCAACACAAGGTGATATCAAAGATATCTCATCCTGTACTTCTACATGACAGTGTTGTACATACATCTCTCATACCGGTAGTTATCCCATACCGGTTGACATCAATGACAACCCAATTCCAACAATATCCCCCTTTGGCATTGATGTTAACTCATGTAGTATCCATGATACTACATAATCTTTCTCCCCCTTTGAAAACAATGGCAAAGGGCACTGTTAGGATATCATTCCTCATTGTATATACCAGTCACTGACATAATTTTTTCTTCCCCTTTTATCTTCATTGGATGCATCTCCTACTTTGATACCACTTGAGATGTTGGCATTGTGTTATCATTGATGTCTACTGGTATGGGATAACTACCAGTATGAGAGATGTATGTGCAACACTGTCATGTAGGAGTACAGGATGAGATATATTTGATATCACCTTGTGTTGTAGAATACCAGTAAGGTAAGGAAGAGAATGTCATTTAGAGGAATGATCACTAGTGTCACCGGTACACAAGTTAGTGCCTGACTTGTATGGATGAAATGGTAAAGTTATCAATACCAGTACAGTGTATCACCAGTAAGGAGAGCATGTCAACTAGTAAGTGAAGTCTTGACAATGAGCGGGATGCTTAGATGTTGTTTGTGATGAAGAGGCAGAATGTTACCTAAATCACATCAACACTAGAGGAGAAGGATGTACAGGTCACTGGTATGCTGTGAGGTTGTAGAATAACAAGACTCCCACTAGATGAAGATGCAGTCACCATGTGAAGAGATGACTGACAGTGAATGTGCCCACACTGGATCACATGTGCCTATTTGAAGATGTGCTGCACAAACATGGAAGTCACAGGAGTGCATTGCAGGATGCAGATGACAAGGTATCACTCCACTAGTAAGTGGAGCTTATCTCCTATTATACACAATATGCATTATAGTTCTGTGAGATAAGGAAGAAGAGATAAAGGCAAGTGTCTTAAGGCTCACACTAGATCTATTGGTGAATCAAAGGGATAGCTCAAGAGCATGAAATTAAGGAAATGCATTGGACTGACATAGAAGACATGTTATGCCACCGGAACAAAAAAGGAAGAGTAAAGAATTGGTGGGTTTGTCACTTTGACAAACTGACAAAGATGTCCGGTCTTATGATCAAGAAGGCAATGTTGAGAAAATTCAGACAAAGGAAAATGGTCAGATTGAAAATAGAGAATGAAAGCGACATGCAGATGCCTTAGATGGAAACCACTAAAGGTTGATGACATGATGTCATCGGAATGGCTACCAGTAAGCATGAGAATCGATAAGGAAGAGAAGAGGCTAAGAGATGTGACTCCACCTGATGAGAATGAGCATGCTATGGATAGACATGTCTAGTGACCAGTTAAGGAGTTCAATCAATAGTTCAACAAAGGGAAAACATGAGGAGTTAACTGGTAAAGTGTGAGATACCGACAAGGTTAGTAAACTAGCAGAAAAGAAGAAACAGTTATGTGATAGTTTGATGATCCTGTTCATACCAACATAGATGATCTAGCAGAGGTGGAGGTCGACGTGGATGCCACGAAGAGATGAAGTGGCAAGATCGTAGTGGTCAGTGAAGTGCTGTGTAGGGATAGGTGTTTCTACAGGTGTGCATTTAATATGAATCCCATGATTTGTGGATCAGATCAGAGGAGTGTGGCTTGAGGAAGAATGGATGATGGAGAAAAATTAGGAGTTGTTGGCACCTAGATCGAAGAAAGGAAATCAGATTGAATGAGGACCTTGAGAAGGAAATAATAGGAGTAGTAATGGCATTTTGACAGATGTGGGTCGAGATACAGGGCCGTGGTTGCTAAGTTTAGAAAATGTGTATTGGAAGGTACGTTAGTGGCAGTGATGAGAAAACACCTGTATGGGTGATGAGATGGGATAAGATCTGATTAGATTTGGTTTGTCTCAAAGTTGATGAGGAAATCCTAACTACCTGAGATTTGAATTGGCTTTTGGTGGGAAAATGAAGATATAAATAAGGAAGCCAAAGATATTGTGAATTGTTGTTGAATGGAAGAGGATAGAGCTGCTCCATGTGAGAGTAGATTAGTCAAGTGTTCATCAAGTAGATATAGAAGTGATTGAGTGTGAGGGAGAATGAGGTTGAAGTGTTCAACCGGTAGAAGTACAAAATCGGTCGTGTCCATACCAGCAGAGAAGAAGAAAAGGTAACTGCAGAGAAGGCAGGTATAGAACCGGTTGAGTGTAGTATCGGTGGAGAGCAGTAGAGTAGCTAAAAGAAGTGATAATCGATAGAGAGAGAGAACCGGTAGAGGAGGAAAAGAGGATGAACCGATAAGGTTGCAACAAGAAGATAAGATTGCAGTAGAGAGTGGATGAGGTAGAGAACCAACAATAAACTAGATAGAAGATCTAGAAGAGAGATTTGCAGAAAGTTATAAAATTTATTTGTAACAAGGTTATTAATTTGTAAATGATTATGTTTTGTATTTACTAAGTTGTAGCTTGGTGCAGGGGTTGTAACTCCTTTGGGTTGTAGCCCATAAACAAGTTATGGTTTGGTGCCCTAAATCAGGGGTTGGTACTCCTTGAGTTGGTGCCCTAAATCAGGAGTTGTAGCTCCTTGTGTTGGTGCCCTAAACATTGTAACATATTTCATTGTGAGGCTGGATTGGAGCAGTAGACTCCAACAACATTGCTCATCGAGGTTTTTCCCATCTTGGGCTTTCCTCGTACATACTTGTGTTATGTGGTGTCCCTTTGTGTAAATTCATTTGTGTTTAGTCTCCTCACTAACCGGTAAGTCTACATTGAGTTAGAATCCATGAACCGGTATTCTCACCTAGGGTAGTTAAAGGGAAAATTTTGAGAACCACTGACTCACCCCCCTCTCAGTGGTGCATTGTGTCTAACACCCTGGAGGATTTTTAGCTTAGGAAAAGGCACAAGTACAGCCTAGACTCCTCAGAGCTTCCCTAATCTATTAGGGATAGGGGTGTGGCACCCTGGTCCTATGTAGGATAGGGGCGTGGCACCCTGGTCCCCTTCAAAATTAGTGAATTTTTGCAAGGTGCAGGCTCAGGATCTCAAAATTGCATCCTTTCAGTTACAACCTCCTGTTTGCAAAAATAGGATAGGGGCGTGGCACCCTGGTCCTAGTTAGTTTGGCTCAATTTTCAGCATTACGTACACATCCAAATTTATCCCCGTTCGCTACTTTCATTATCTCAGTTTCAGATCTGTAAGTTTGTTCAATTTCAGTTCATATAAGCTTCATTCTTTATCTCCTAATCTAGTTGATTAATCAAACCCTATTTTTCTCATCATTTGCAATAAGAGGAATAGAAACCCTAAGAGATAATATTTGGCTCCCTCTTTCTCACAAGAAGTAGCCAAAGTGAGCTATCTCCTTAGGCTCTTTCGTATTCCTAATGTGTTGGTAAAAGTGGGATTAGGTTCTAGTCATCCGGTCTCGCTTTTTCCCCTCCACAATATATTAACAAAAGATATTTTGAAACTAATGTATTATTATATTTTTAACAAATTTACAACTCTTTACCTCCAATGGTGAAACTACATGTGACCATGGAGTCGACTGAAAAGTATGTGGTGTACTCCCACCACCTACTGCACCCTACAATACATTTTATTTATATGTAACTTTAAATTGTTCTAAAAATAAAAATTTATTTCTTTTTATAAGATTTAGTCACTTAATTGATAACATGTCATAAACAAAATTAAACACACATATGTCTGATCATGAGAGAACAACATACTCATCATGTCGTCAGTGAGGGCCATATCCTCTGTAGTGGAAGCATGCCATCTACTCCTGAAACATGTACATGAATGAGATGTTGAACCATCCTCATTTGCGTCAATGTCTACACCAAAACATATACCCTGGCAGGTGGGGCACATATGTTGAATGGGCTGGCCCATGCCAAATGATGCATGAGGTGACACTGATGAAGGAGGTGCTGCTGATGAAGGAGGTGTTGCAGGTGTTGGTACATCATCTTCTTTGACCAACTGTATGCCATGCTAAACAATGGCAACAGTGAATGATGCATCGGCCTGAAGAGCTTGTAACTCCATAGACTCCTTCAAGGATATAGGGATAGTGACATGAACCATGGGTTTAGGAGCTGTACGCCTCCTATTATTTGGTTTTACCACCCTACGGGCCCTAGGTCTATCCTATGCGGAGCCTCCCCCTCTACCCTAAAACTATCGAATGTCAAAGTAATTCGGCTTCTCGCTGAGGATAAACTCACAATACAACTTTCTCAAAAAATATAGAGGCACCTCCCAATTATTACAAGGTGGTTGGTCAAAGACCATATACCACCTATCCCAAAAAGATGCTTTCAGCCTAGCATGAACACACCAATGTATAGAAAACCAAGACTTATTTTCTTCTAGGTTGTTACTAGTAATAGGGTCAGTGAAAAGAGCACATATGTCACCTTTAAGTATGCCATTTTTTTTCACTTGATCATATGACAACCCATCCGCATAAAATTCTCGACATCTATCCTTCCTTGAGCCCCATTTCATAACCTCCCTAGATACCTCATTTGCACTTTTGGCCAGTATTTGTAGCATTGTGGTGAGGGTTGAGTGGTGCTCAATACTAGAGGACCTCAACCTATTCACCAATATATAAATTTGGACACTATTCTGTGTAAGGTGATTGATGAGATCCTCTTGTGTGGCATCTACACCATCTAATGGAGGACGTGGACAATTTAAGGGTGGCGATAATTGTTGAGGCAAAGCATTTTGAGGATTTTGTGGTTGTGAAGCAACATCTTGAGGGTTTTCTTGTTGCTCATGTGCAATGTTTATAGGGTTTGCTTGTGTTGCTTGTGGATGAGGAGGTCTTTGTTGTCTATTTTGTTTTTGGGGATTGCTTGTAGAATCTAACATCAAATCAATTAAAAAACCCTACTTCAATTAAAATGCAAACAAAAATAATCAAAACAATGAAATCTTACCTATTCGACGGGGTGACATTGTTGGAAACTGCTCTAAATGTCGAAAAAATGCAAAATGATGCAAAACACGCACGGGTTCTGAGTTGTTTTGGCTTCTTTGGGCTGTTGTTCCATGAGTTTTGGCATTCAAAATGGCCAAAACCTATGGGTTGTGAGGAGATATAATGTTCCTCAAAACCCGTATGGGTTTTAAAGAACTTTTTTTTTAATTGTTTTTGGATACCAAGCCTAGAACATTTTTGAATTTCATAGAACATGCATGGGATATGATTTTTTTTTTTTTGGCATGTGGCCACTTTTTTGTTCACCATCTTGAAGCAATTACCCATTTAATGTCAAATATAAAAGAAAGTTTTTATATATATATATATATATATATATATATATATATATATATATATATATATATATATATATAAATTATAATTGATGATTATTTTAAGAAAAAAGAACCTAAAATAAAAAAATGAACAGAATATAAAATATACAATGCAAAGTTTATTAGAAAATAGATAATAAAAATCTTATCATTCTTATAGTCTTCAATAAAAAATATAGAGTACAATAAGTTTACTAATACAATTCTTTCAATATATAGTTAAAAACTATATTTTACATAAAGTTTTAAAAAATAGTTTACGTTTCTAGTTTCCTACTTTTTTAATTTTATAATTTAAAAATGCTTCAAATTATTTGATGTACATATACTTACAATAGAGTAACGATTTATAAAATAATGTTAAGAGAGAGAGAAAGAAGAAATGATGAGAGAAATATAATTGACACAATTAAAAAAATGAGACATTAATATACCATACAAAATGAATAAAAAGGTGAAAGAATGGAAGAAAAATAATAAAAAGCAACTATTAAATAAAAGAAGATATATAAGCACATGGGTTGGGAATAGTCATGAAGGTACATAAAGGTTTTCCTTAGGAGTACAACTAATATGAAAATGGCAGTGTAACCCTAATGGCCAAGTACACCCATGTAAATACATAGAACACTAGAAAAGAAGGCATGAGGTCCCTAGTGATAGCAAAGTTATCTATGCAAGACATATCACACATTGCAATACAATCAATCAATCAATAATGCATGTGGGGGATTCTTTTAATTTTATATTTTATTGGAGTACTCCTCTTTGTTAGATTTTATATATAAAGTTCTTGAGGAGAAGATCTTTATATTCCTATAATACATCTATCACCTACATTCTTCTTTTTCTAACGGGTAATTCTTAATTATTTCTAATATAGGGTTTGCATCATTTTTAATATTTTTCACTTATGTATTCAGTGGTTGGTAATTTTTTTTTGAGATTTATCTATGTTTTTCATTCTATTTATCTTTCTCCTTTCATCTATACTTTCAAATTCGTGTGATTTATTTTTATTTTATAACAACTTTTGTTGGGTGTTATCTTCTTGTAGTTCATCCATTCTATCAATTTCCATAAGGTTTATTCTTTCTATAACTCTTTTACCTTATTATTTTATCCAAAAAAATTATACAATTTTTAAATTGTATTTTAAAGTTATTAAATTCTTTAATTTAATTTATGTTAGAATTGTATATAAAGGTTTTTTTATTGTAGTGTATTTTTTATAAATATATTGAACAAATCAACTTTAAGTAAAATAAAATAAAATAATATGTGAATATATATTTCTTAAACTATGTATGTATGTATTCAACACCATGTAGGTGCCTACTACATGGATTTTGTCATTAAATAATATATTTAAATAATTGTAATGTTAACTTATTATACTCTATATTTTACATCAAATGTTTTAAATTTTATGTTCCTTTTTCCTTAAAATAATCATCAATTATAAAAAATGAATTTTGTGAAAATAGCACTATCTTTTATCTATGACATTACATCTTAAATTTTATATTTTCCATCATATATTATATTTAATATTTTTTGTATTTTGCACAAAGGGCCAAGGAGGCTAGATTAGTGGCTGCCTATATGATACAACATCTCCAAAACATAAAGGAAAGGGTCAATCTCTCCAATATGGCTTGGAAAAAAGGGATAGATCACATTAGGAGATTCCTCATTCAAATGAGGGATGAATCTTAAAAATACACTTGGTTCTCCTAGGGACTATGATGGTCAACTATTGATGGAGGTTGGTGTTTTTTACTATGACTACATAGTGAGAAGAGCTCATCACCTTTTTATCCCACATGCTAAGGATTGGTTGATGCGTTGATCTGGATTAACAGAGGGCTTGTACCATTCATTATGGGATGAAGAGTGGTCATATTCAGAAGATGGGACTAGAGGTTGCAAGTAACCAAATAAGTTGTGTGTGGGGAATTACTTGCAGGGACAACAATTAGCTATCCATCATGCTGATGCGTATTTGCCAGGGGTTGCTACTTCTATGTCACAGAGATTTCATACATGTACATGGTGTTGGCAATTGACACTCAATTGGTTGGTTTCACTATGTTGTCATTGATGACAACATGGCAATTTATCCCAGCTTCATATTTGGGGTTAGTTGTGTACTGGCAGGCACTTCACCGACACCGACAGGTTGGAAGGATTTCTTTGGTTATTGGCAATGCAGGCTGACATGGTTCAGAATCAGGTTATCGATATTAGAGGCCAAAATCTTTTGGAGATCCGACATCGACAATTTTTTTTGATATTCATGTATTTATGTTGTTGAGCCAACATGTATATTCATATTGTAAATATCTTTGTAATCCGACGTAAGGCATGATGAATTGTAAAGGGTATATAGATCAATAGGTTAGATCATTTTGATATATGGATGGATAGAAGAATATGATAATGTTATGTAATGTGAAATATATCAAAGAGATCATGTATGTGTGGATATTTATGTAAAGGGGTATTCCGGTAAGGTTTAGGGTTTCAGACTGGAACAAACAAAGCTTAACTGGAACTGTATTCAGGCATAGTGTAGACATCTAAAATTAATATTTAATTAATTTAAGCATATAAATTTTAATTAATTAACGTAATTGTGTTATCCTCATTCCTCTCAGAATTAATTATATCTAATTTAATTAATCTTGTCACTATTGTCCAATAATCAATTTATCAAATAAATTAATTATTCCTCTATTCTTCTAAACTCCCCTCCAATAAATTATTTCCTCTAAACCCACTTAGTTAATTAATTCTAATTAATTAACCTAGTCATGTGATTCCTACAAATAACTTTTCCTAATCCCACTCCACCTAATTAATCCTTCTAGAATCTCTCATAATCATGATTATCATTATCCCTCAATTTTTAATTCCCACTCCTATCACATCAATATTGAGTCTCTCAAAGAAATTCAAATTTCTTTGAATCCCTTAATGCATCCTTATTTTGGAATTTTTAATTCCTCATATTTGAAATTCAAATTTCTCCCCCCTTTTCCCAAGGAATTTTACATCCCTGTTTATTTTCCCAAGGAACCCTTGATCCATGCCTTCTATCTAAAATCAATCTCAACCCTTCATAATCAAATCAATCTTGGCCCTCCATTGGCCTTCTACAATCTATAAATTGGAGCCTATTCTCCTAAAAAATCATCCACTTATCATGCATTGTCATGCTGCTCTTTTCTCCTCT
This sequence comes from Cryptomeria japonica, assembly GCF_030272615.1. NCBI lineage: Eukaryota > Viridiplantae > Streptophyta > Pinopsida > Cupressales > Cupressaceae > Cryptomeria > Cryptomeria japonica. Next base: position 428,374,822 of record NC_081410.1, on the reverse strand, counting down.
CCTTTCTCCAATCTTTCAATTCAAATCCATCCAAAATCCATCCAATAGTCCTCTCAAATCCATCAATCTATCTTGTTGAGCATAAAGGAGATCAATCCACATCCAAATCAAGCAAGCAACACATCAAGTGGAGCATAAAGGGCACATCCTCATCATCCACTTCATGAAGCTCAATCCGAGGGAGAGGTAAAAAAATAGCAAGGTATAAGCTTTGTCTTCATGTTTTTATGTGGTTTTATGCTTTCTTCATGTTTTAATATCTTTTAGTGTTTTGTTTGTGCACTAACCACCTAAATCCACCTTGCCAAATTTGTGTCCAAGGGCCAAATTTACTTGCAAACTTGGTGATTCAAATCGAGACAACAATTGGGAGGGTTTATGGTACAATAATATATGTTAGAGAGATGGATATGTTAGACATAATGCACCACTAAGAGGGGCATGAAAAAGTGGTTCTCAATCTTTTCCCTTTAACTATCCTATGAGAGTATACCGGTTCACAAATCTAACTCAATGCATACATACTGGTTAGTGGGGAGACCAACACAAATGCAATCACACACAAAAGGACATCTCATAACACTAGTATGTACAAGGATAACCCAAGATGGGAAAAACCTTAGTGAGAAATGTTGTTGGAGTCTAGTGATCCAATCAAGCCTCACAATGAAATCTATTACAAAGTTTAGGGCACCAACCCAAGGAGCTACAACCCCATGATTTAGGACACCAACCCAAGGAGCACCAACCCCTAACTTGTTTATGGGCTACAACCCAAAGGAGATACAACCCCTCCACTGAGCTACAACTCAGTGACCATAATGAACATTCAAATACAAAAGTAATATCCTGGTTAAAAAAGAGTTTTGCAACCTCTACCCATAACTTTCTTCTGTCGGTGAGACACCTTCTCTACTACACTGGTTCACTCTTCTATTGCTATCATCTGCTGCTATATATCTGGTAAACTCTACCTGTTCACCTCTACCCTTGTTCTTGCTCTACTAGTTCTCCTCCTCACTACTTTGCTCTTCAGTATCCTTTGTTGTCTTCCTGCTGGTACAAGCACCTACCGGTTATCTCCTCTAATGCAATCTAGCTGCTTTACCAGTTGCTCAAACCATACCAGTTAACACTTTGCTAAACCCTATCACCAATTTAACCTTCACTTCCTCAGTCATTTTTATCTTCAGCTATTTCCCCTCTAACTGATCTAACTCTCTCATGAATCACTCACTCACTTCACAATAGCTCTTTCTTCTCCTATCCAACAACAAGCTTCAATGATTTTGGCTTCCTTATTTATAACCTGGTTTTCCCATCAAAAGATAATTCAAATCACAGGTGGTTAGGGTTTCTTCATCAAACTCAAGGCAAACCAAATCCAATGAGATCTTATCCGATCTGATCCCCCAGATAGCTATTTGCACATCACCACCATTAATGCACCTTCCAATACACATTTTCTAAACTTAGCAACCACGAATCTGTATCTCAACCTACATCTGTCAAAATGCCATTAATATTTCTTTTGTTTTCTTCTCGAGGTCTTCTCAAAATCTGATTTTCTTGCTTCAATTCAGATGCCAATAACTCCCTAATCTTTCTTTGTCGTTCATTCTTCCTCGAGCTGCACTCCTCTGATCCGATCCACAAATCATGGGATCCATATTACATGCACACCTATAGAAATACCTATCCCTACACAACACTTCACCGACCTTTGTGAGCTTGCCACATCTCTACGTGGCATCCATGTCAACCTCCACCTCTACTAGATTATCTGTGTCAGTATGAATAGGATCATCGACCAATCACTCAACTAGTTCTTCTTTTCTATTAGTTTACTAACCCTGCCGATATCTCACACTTTACCAGTTAACTTTCATGTCCGCTCTTTGTTGAACTGCCGAAGGAATACCTTAACCAGTCTCTAGACATGTCTATCCATAGCATGCTCATTCACATCAGGTGGAAAGTCTTCTGCATCTGCACCTTGTCCATATTACTAGTGGACTTGCATATCAGTAAACACTCTTGATGACACCATGTCATTAACCTTCAACAGACTCTATCTTCAATCCGGCCATTTTCTTCAGATTGCATCTGCTCAGCATCACCTTTTCCCTGATCAATTTGGACCATATCACAACCAGTTTGTTAAAGTGAAAAACTCATCACTCTTCAACTGCACCGACATCCCATCATGGCTTCTCATTCAGTCCAGTGCATAACCCCGGTCTCATGCACTTGAGGCATTCCTTTGTGTCATTGGTAGATCCAATGTGAGCCTTCAACACTTGACTTTACCTCTTCTTCCTTATCTCATAGAAATATGATGCATACTATGCATAATAGGAGATAAGTTTTACTTACTGATAGAGTGATACCTTATCATCTACATCCAACAATGCATTCATGTGGCTTCCCTATTTGTGCGAAATATCTTCAAATAGGAACATGTGATCCAGTGTGGGGGACATTCATTGTTAGTCATGTCTTTGCATGGTGACTACATCTCTATCCGGTGGGAGTCTTGTTGTTCTGCAACCACACAACACACCAATGAGCCGTTCATTCTTCTCCTCCGGTGTTGATGTGATTTAGGTAACATTCTGCCTCTTCATCACAAACAACATTCAAGCATCCTGCTCATTGTCAACACTTCACTTACCAGTTGACATACTCTCCTTACTGATGATACACTATATCGGTAACCTTACCATTTCATCCACACAAGTCAGGCACTAACTTGTGTACCAGTGACTCTAGTGATCATTCCTCTGAATGATATTCTCTTCCTTACCTTAGTAGTGTTTTGCAACACAAGGTGGTATCAAATTTAACTCATCCTGTACTTCTCCGTGGCAATGTTGCACAAATATCCCTTATATCGGTAGTCATCCTATACCGGTTGACATCAATGACAACATAATGCCAGCAATGTCCCCTTCTTTCATTGATGTCAACTCATGTAGTATCCGACACACTACATAGTCTCTCTCCCCCTTTGTATTATCCAATGGATTCTCACACGTGTAGTATGCGGTATACTACAAAATATTTCTCCCCCTTTGACAACAATGGGAAAGGGCACAATCAGGATATCATTCCTCCTTGTATTTATCGGTCATTGATAGAATTCATTCTCCCCCTTTATCTTCATTGGATGCATCTCCTCCTTTGATACCACTTGTTACATCTTCTCAAGTCATAGGACTTGAGATGGGGGACTCGACCATTAACTGACACCAATTGAGCATGCAAATATGACACTATTTGTTAAAACACTCAATTACAGAAGGATGTGTTAGTGAATACTACTCACCTACTGGTCAAAATGCATCACATCCTGTTTGATCCTAAATTTCTTTAGAATCAAATGTGATTTTACTATGAATGCAACCAACTAAATGACAAGTAGATACCCATAACCATGAAATTCTCTTGGGTATTCCTACTGCAATTTCCATCATCTGCAATTTGGGCAGTCAGTATCTTTACAAGTTCAATCATGCGAGCTCTGCATCATAAGCACTTGAACTCCCCCTGAGTCATACATCTCAGGTTCTTATTGCTTGTCAGGTTCAATACTAGGGCTCCAGTCAACTCCATATACTGGTTGAGCTATGCATATGTGATCATCTAACGAACTTTAGATCCATCATCTCCACCATAGCCTATGACATGATCCTAAATTTACACAATTGCATACAATGACATCACCATGCTATAAATTAAATTGGCTAGCCCAAAGACATGCATGCCTGCATGATCAACCACCTGGCCAACATATGACATTTAGGTCTTTTCCAATACCACCAGAGACATAAAATCTAGATTCCATGCTACCAGGGCTATTTCAATGATCTCCAATGTTATTGTCTTGCATAACCCGTAAGTACCTATTAGCATTCATGCCAGTAACATCCTGCATATACTGATTTTTTGTATCAGTTCACTATCACTAGTAGAGCACCTTCTTATGACTCCTGACTTTTTGTGTCACCTTGTATCTGATTCCAATTGTTATCTAGTCATACATTGACACAATAGTAGTGATCCAACACTGATCTGTAGGTGTGCAGCCCAGGCAGCCACTACACACATTCATCTTCTCATTTCCATCTTTCATACCAATAACACCTTGTTCTTCCAAGTGTCCTTCTTCATTGAGGGGGTGAATGATCTAGTTTAATACACTACTCCCCCTAAGATCCTGCATCTCCTTTAGGCCTTAAGAGATATCACTTGTGAATTGAATGAGCAGTGTCAGTCCATGGTCTTCTTCCTCCACACCTACTTGGTTTCATTCTTCTTCCCATTTTCAGTCTTGGGAGCAGGTCTTTCCTTCTTATGCTGATAGGTCCTTCCATTTCCTGATTCTGCCTCAAAGCTAGAAGTAGTGCTATAGTAGCACACAACATCCATCCCAACTTCATGAGTGGGGAATCTCTTGCATACCAGTTTGACCACCTTCTTTTGGTCATGTTGTTGTGACTAACAACCAAAACTGGTGGACCTCTTACTCCTACAGGGATATTTCTTCTTTGGTTCCATGCAGATCTCTAACTTTCATATGCTCTGTATCCACTTTTTTGCAAAGCATAGTTGCTGTACCGGCCTCCTTATGACTGCAAGTTCCTCTTCCTGCATTCAAATTTTCTGTGGCCAATTCCATTATAGTTATAACACACTATTTACATTATTAGGAACAACAAATGGATTCTTCCTAACATAATCGGGAGAGGGGATATGCATGCTTCTACCCCTAGATGCATTAGCATTATGCTCATATGCATGATTTTTATGAGATCTTAGATAGTTTCTTCTAGATCCCTTTCCATATTCTTCTTCTCTATGGCCATAGCCATTACATGTAAATAAATAACCAATAAAGGATGGCATATGACTTACAAATTTGTTCTACCATGCATGAGGAGATCTTACAGGTTTAGCATCTCCATTTCTCCTTCTTTGAGGATGGATCCTGGATTGCCCATTTTGTGCATCTCTTCCATCTGATCTCTTCTTCTCCCACACTTGCATTGTTTTGTGGGTGGTAGCATTCCTTTGTCCTTTGCCGGTAAGAGGTCTTCTTTTCTATCTTCTCATGTTCCTTCTTCTGGTGGAGCTATCTTCTCCCATCTTCCATTTTCCTTTGGGATCTGCATTTTTCCTCCTTCTTGCAGCACTGGTCTTCATTCTTGTCTACAAGTCTTCACCGATTGTATTTAGGTCGACCTTCTTCTGGGGAGCATTTCTAACTATGAAGATCTGTCCCTTGTTTTCTCCATTTGAGGAGACAAACAAAATGTCATTGTGAGGTACATTCTTGCTAGTGGACCCTTCATTCGCATCACTTCCTAATCCTTCAATGTCCTTGGCATGCTTTTGCTTTTTCAACATTTTGTCCAAGGCATCATTGTTGCCATCAAATTGAATTCTTACCTTGAGCTCATCTTGACATTTCTCAAGGTCATTTTGGAGAACCTCCATTTCTCCAAGCAACTTTTGATATTCTTTATCTTTTACTTCTAGCCCAGAGGCTAGATCACTGCACTTACACTCCTTGGTGTTTCCTTCTTGGGACTTCAACTCTGAGATGCATTTCTTAGACCCTTCAAGGCATTTTGTCAACTGGTTCTGCTCTACAATGGCAACATTCTTGAATAGCTTATATGCATTCCTTATTCTTCTGAGTTCTTCTAGTGCATTTACAAGCTCTCCTTCAAGATCAATTTCTACCTCATCCTCTTCTTCACCTTCACTATCAAATAGATCTTGCTGGCTAGATCTATCTGCCTTATCTCCTTCTTCTACATCTTCTTCATTATCACTACCAAACACATCATATCGGTGGGATCTATCTGCATTATCCCCTTTTAATGTGTGATACTCAATATTTGTCACATGGGCCATGAAGAGATGAGTCTCCTCATCACCATTTCTATTGCAACAATCTGATATGCCTCTATCATCTATACAGGTGTCTGCAACATTGTTCTTCTCACTCTCACAAACTGATCCAGTGGTGCAGGGTTCATTTCCATAAATCTTCTTTAGTCTATCCCATATACTCTTTGCTGATTTGCACTTATCCACCTGTGAGGGAACATCACCAGTTAGTCCACTGAATATAGCCTTCATGGCTTCTTCATTTCACTTGCATCTTCTTTCTTCTTCAGAGCCAGTGGGAGGACAAACATTCCTAGGGAGACCATTAACTACTGACATCCATACATCAAACCCTAGAGAAGACAAGTAGACTTCCATTCTACAACTCCAAATAGAATAGTTTGAACCATAAAAAATTGGAGTAGGGATTGACACTAAATAGACCATTGTGTTCTTAAGCCAAAATCTACCCAAGTGAGAGAAAGCTTGATAAATAGGGAACCTTGCTCTGATACCAATTGTTAGACACAATGCACCACTAAGAGGGAGGTGAATAAGTGGTTCTCAAACTTTTCCCTTTAACTATCCTATGAGAGTGTACTGGTTCATAGATCTAACTCAATGCAGACATACCGGTTAGTGGGGAGACCAACACAAATGCAATCACACACAAAGGGACATCTCATAACACCAATATGTATGAGGAAAACCCAAGATGGGAAAAACCTCAGTGAGAAATGTTGTTGGAGTCTACTGCTCCAATCCAACCTCACAATGAAATCTATAACAAAGTTTAGGGCACCAACCCAAGGAGCTACAACCCCATGATTTAGGGCACCAACCCAAGGAGCACCAACCCCTAACTTGTTTATGGGCTACAACCCAAAGGAGCTACAACCCCTACACCGAGATATAACTTAGTGACCACAATGAAAATTCAAATACAAAAGTAATATCCTAGTTATAAAAGAGTTTTTCAACCTCGACACATAACTTCCTTCTGTCGGTGAGATACCTTCTCTACTACACCGGTTCACTCTTCTGTTGCTCTCATTTGCTATTGTATTGCCAGTAAAATCTACTAGTTCACCTCTACCCTTCTTCTTTCTCTATTGGTTCTCCTCCTCACCACTCTTCTCTTCAGTATCCTCTATTGTCTTCATGCCAGTACAAGCACCTATCGGTTATCTCCTCTAATGCAATCTAGCTACCTTAATGGTTGCTCAAACTATACCAGTTAACCCTTTGTTAAACACTATCACCAGTTTAACCTTCACTCCCTCAATCACTATTATCTTCAGCTATTTTCCCTTTGACTGATCTAACTCTCTCATGCAACAATCACTCACTTTGTAGCAGCTCTATCTTCTCCTATCCAACAACAACCTTCAATGATTTTGGCTTCCTTATTTATAACCTGGTTTTCCCATCGAAAGACAATTCAAATCACAGGCGGTTAGGGTTTCTTCATCAACCTCGAGGCAAACCAAATCCAATGAGATCCTATCCGATCTGATCCCCCAGACAACTATTTGCACATCACCACCATTAACGTGCCTTCCAATACACATTTTCTAATCTTAGCAACCACAACCCAGTATCTCGACATGCATCTATCAAAATGCCATTAATATTTCTTCTATTTTCTTCTCAAGGTCTTCTCACAATATGATTTTCTTGCTTCAATTTAGGTGCCAATAACTCCCTAATTTCTCTTTGTCATTCATTCTTCCTTGAGCCACACTCCTCTGATCCGATCCACAAATCATGGGATCCATATTAGATGCACACCTGTAGAAATACCTATCCCTTCATGACACTTCACCGACCTCTGCGAGCTTGCCACTTCATCTCTACGTTGCATCCATGTCGATCTCCACCTCTGCTAGATCATCTGTGTCAGTATGAATAGGATCATCGAACAATCAATCAACCAATTCTTCTTTTATGCTGGTTTACTAACCCTGCCGGTATCTCACACTTTACCAGTTAACTTTCATGTCTGCTCTTTTTTGAATTGTCAGTGGAATACCTTAACCAGTCTCTTGACATTTCTATCCATAGCATGCTCATTCACATCAGGTGGGATGTCCTCTACATCTGCACCTTGTCCATATTACTGATAGGCTTATATATCAGTAAACACTCTTGATGACACCATGTCATCAACCTTCAACAGAATCTATCTTCAATCTGACCATTTTCCATTGACTGCATCTGCTTAGCCTCGCCTTTTCCTTGATTAGTTCGGACCATATCACAACTGGTTTGTCAAAGTGACAAACTCATCACTGTTCAACTACACTGACATCCCACCATGGCTTCTCAGTTGGTCCAGTGCTTAACCCTGAGCTCATACACTTGAGGCATTCCTTTGTTTTACCGATAGATCCAGTGTGAGCCTTCAACACTTACCTTTACCTCTTCTTCCTTATCTCACATAACTATGATACATACTATGCATAATAGGAGATAAGTTCCACTTACCGATGGAGTGATACCTTGTCATCTGCATCCAACAATGCATTCATGTGGCTTCCCTATTTGTGTAGCATATCTTCAAACGGGCACTTGTGATCCAGTGTGGGCACATTCATTTTCAGTCATCTCTTCACATGGTGACTGCATCTCTATCTAGTGGGAGTCCTGTTGTTCTGCAACCACACAACACACCAGTGACCCATTCATTCTCCTCCTTCGGTGTTGATGTGATTTAGGTAACATTCTGCCTCTTCATCACAAATAACATCCAATCATCCTACTCATTATCAATACTTCACTTACCAGTTGATGTATTCTCCTTATCAATGATATATACCAGTAACCTTACCATTTCATCCACACAAGTCAGGCACTAACTTGTGTATCAGTGACTCTAGTTATCATTCCTTTGAATGACATTCTCTTCCTTACCTTACCAATGTTCTGCATCACAAGGTGATATCAAATATGTCTCATCCTGTACTCCTCCATGACAATGTTGCACAAATATCTCTTATACCAATGGTCATCCTATACCATTTGATATCAATGACAACACAATGCCAACATGATATCCTTCTTAAGCAATCTGATTTATTTATCAAACATTTCTAGTTATTCTAATAAGTTTATAAGAGCCACAATTTTGCACATTGTATGAACATCGAGCATCGATTTCACCCTTAGGATGGAGTTCTCACTTTGGGGGAAGCCAAGGATGATTTTTGATGCTAGAAAGATGGCATGGAAGCTATCATTTATTTATTACTGTTTGAACCAATCAGAATAGGGGCAGCCGTTAGAGAGCCACGATTTGGGCACTTGAGGGGGCCAACTACATTGGAGTTGCATTTCAATTAATCCTCTCTCTAAGGTGACTTCTCCTACCAAGTTCTCATGTATTTTGTAGTGCTTTGATCATGTGTCTGATTGTAGAAATCTTTAATCAGATGTATCATTGTAGTTGATTTATGAATGTAAGCCTAGAGTCAAGGCATCTATATGTTCTATTATATTTGGGTAATTACATATAATAAAGGAGAAATAAGTTGCAGGCCATTATTTGATGATCTATCCATATTCATGACGAAAGTAGTTTGCATGCTAAGTGTTTGTGAAAATGTCTATTGGCTGTAGGTGCACATTCTTCATTTGGAAATCATATATGCATTGGAAAGGTCAAAAAGCAGTCATTTGTGCATTGAGTTTATAGTTTAAATATTATAGAAATCATTTGCAAGCATTTCATGTGCCTTGGTGTCAATAACACGCATTTATATCAAACTGATAACTTAGTCCAACAAGATAGAAGGTTATATGTGAATTGTTTGACAATATTCCTTGAGCCAAAAATGACAAAATTTTACATCAAATTGGACAAGGGATATTATAAGAGTACCATATAGGAAGAAATAGAGGTATCTAATATAAGGTACTATTAATGACTTATAAATAATAAATCATAAAAAATGATCCTTTTCATAAGGCTTAAGATGAGTGGCATACTTGTGAACATATTTAAAAAAAGAAGCAATATGACAATATAATTTTGTACACCTACTAAGTGTGTTTAAGATAAAAAAAAATATACTCTACAATTTCCTTTCTTTTACATGGTTTATACTTATTTTAGCATGCCTATAAAATATTGTGCTTTTAACCCATTTTGTTATTGTCCTATGCCAAGTTATGGTTCTATTTTTCCATATTAACTTTTTTCTTATGGTTTTTCTTTTAATTTAATATTTTCCCACCTCTATGTGTTTTCCCTTTAACATGCTCCGCTCACCCTTCCTTATAAATACCTTTTAACATTTTTCCTAATCAATCAATTATGTCTTGTTTGTGTGAAATTATATCCACATATTATCATAAGCTTAGTAGGAAATTTATATTAGAAAGTTATTTTCCTATTTTTAGTTTTTTAATCTTGTGACATGTATCACGAGTTTGTTTTCTCCACTTTTTCTATTCTTTGAAATTATGGATGTATATCTTCTTGTATTTTTATTTTGTGAGTAATGAATGAATGCACCTATTTGAGATTTGGCATCAATCTCTATCTTTTTCTCTTGTGTAGTATCTCTCTCTTATGTAGAAGAATTATTACAGATATTTTAAGTTCTTGTAGAGCTACCTATCAAATTAAACATGGTATTAGAGTTTCATATCTACATTTTTCTTCTCCTTTTTTGAGGGTTTTCATCATGTTAATATGGTGAAGCTTGGTACAAAAAAGACCTTACCATCATGCTCTCAAAAACCTAGATCTATATAAATCATATCAAATTAGACTCAAGAGATTCAAGGATAATTTATTGAGACTATACGTGTAAGGAAGTTAAGTAGTAAAACAACTTCCTACACTAAACTTGATAGGAGGGTAATGCAAAACTTTTATAGATCTTTAGAACAGTTACATAAACTTAACTAAAATAAACATGAATAGCATGCATACCACAACACAGTGATTTACATGGGGAAAACCCCTACAGGATAAAAACTCCACACTCCAAAAGTCGCCTAATATATTATTTAGATTTCAACAATAGATTACAATATACTTGCAAAGCGAGCTTCTCACATGAGTATCACCAATAGGATCCAAAGGGAACTCAACAACTATTAGACTCTTTGAATACATCACAATGCACAACTATAATACAATTCCCTTATAAAATAGGGTTTCCTTCTAGGGTAAACAAAGCATACAAAATATTCACCATTAGGTCTACAACTGAATGATAAACAATCAATATTTACAATGATAAATTTACCCTAAAAAAAATTTCAGGGACATTGCCCCTAAACCTCGATCATTGCATATCATGAGTACCTTTTTATCATTGCAAGGTTGATACATTATTTCCTAACAAATACAACCTTGTGAATAGTGTTTCTAGTGTGAACAACTGCCAATGCTAAATAGGGTTTTGAATCCCTATTTTCATGTATAAATAGGCAATTTTCTTCTAGAGGGTACATCTTCACCTTTCATAGAGTGGATAAGGAACATTATCTAACTTGTTTCTAGTTAGGTCCTTTTCATACATGTTCACATGTTAAATTTACTTAGGGATCTAGGAATCTTTTTAGAAGTCTCTAGTTGTCATATGATCTTATCATATCTCATAACTAGTTGTATCATAACATAGGATCAAGACACTTATCATCATTTTAATTAGTATTATCCCTCAAGCTTGCCTATATAAGAAAGGCATCATATTTACATTTTAGAGTCCATATTTGATCAATAGATTGAATCCATTATGCTAGTAATCATACAATATTTCTCTCGTTTCTCACTTGTGGAAGGCATCTTATAGTTTTTTAATCTTGGAATCTTGAATTTATTAGAAACTCTAACATATCTTGGGCATATGGTGCCTCTTTTATAGAAATGAAAAAGACATCAAAATTTTGGTTTTGAGCTTTTCATTGTATAACAGAGCATCTTTTTTTTAATTTTTTAATAGTTCATTTTATTACTGATTGAAATCTAGATTTGTTTTTAGCTTTTAAGCTCATTTATTTCAACCAAAATGTCTAATTTTATAAAATAAATTCATATTAGAAAAGTTATTGGCAAGATATTATTAGTCATCCATGTAATGTTATTTTAGATTAATCTACTAATATCTTTTATTTAGTTTGTTATTTATTTAAACTATGGTTAATAGCCTAAAAAATTTGGCACCTAGAGATTTTTAATTTTTTTCAATAGATATCATTTAATATTATTGGTATGTATTGAGATTATTGATCTAGGCATCCCATAATAATGCTTCCCACTTTTAAGAAAAAGTGTGACTTTGAAATTAATATTTTTCACTAATTTTTCACTTTTTGACACCTATATCAACTAAATCATTAAGAATTTGAGGATTATGTTGTTGGAAGTATACATTGATGTGTTGTTGTGGTTGTCATTGATGTCAAACTTGTTTCGGATTGGTTTGGAATGTCATTGCGGTTATTTTATTGGTTGTTCTAGAAGTGCTTGGGTCTGGAATCTCTTGCTGGTATTGAGAGTTGTTGTTTTCTTTATAGGATATAGTTTTGGTATTATTGATATGATGGTCTATGGTCTGGAAATATCCTTGTGTTTCCTGGGTGTTGTGGCTTTAATCATTGGTAGTTGTGAGATTCTATATTAGACCTATCCTTAGGCCATGATATGATTTGTGGAAGTGTGTTTGATATGTTATGGGTCTCACCGTAGCATGTGGAGATCCAAATTTGAGTTGTTTGCAGTGGAGAGTACTTTGCTGACCGTTAATTGCTTATATGGATGCATAGCATGTGGATATGTTATTGGTTATGTTTTAGTGAATGTGGATCAATGAATTGATTTGGAAGTTGTGTTTAGGTCCCTTCCTTCTCTTAGATCAGATTAGTGTGTGTATTTTTGGTTAGAAAAGTGTGTTTTGATTCATACAGACTTAGTTTAATCATTGATGATCTATCTTGTATATAAGGGTGTGTATGATTGAGTTGTCTAGTAGGTGAGAGGTAGTGGAAAGAAAGTGTGGTGAATATAGATGCAAGGATAGTCAATGAGGTTCAGTAAAGAGAAAAAGAAGAGTTGTGTTTGAATGATATGCAAGTTGTGTTGAGACTCTGACAAAGTTTTGAGATAGGGTGTTGGGATTTGAGATAAGAGTTGTGTGTTGATGTTGGTTGCTTGATGCAGAGTTCAAGGACAACTTCATGATCAAGAGATCCTTCTTTTCATATCATTTTTGTATCTTTCCCTGAGTGAAGTTATCTTTAGGTTTTGCAAGTCCTATTTGTATCTTGCCCCATGAGAAGATAACATTGGTGTACAAGTTTGGAGCAGTTAGATATTTTATTTGTAATCTTCAATATACATAGTGGATATATTTTATGAGCAAGTGCTCACCATTTTTTCTCTGTTTGGGTTTTCCATGTGTAAATCTTGGTGTTCATGTGTTGGATGTGTGTTGAAGTTTAATTGTTTATGCATTCTATTTAATTTTTGTTTTGGATTGATTCACCCTCCCCCTCTTATTCCTACCTTGGGTTCAACAATTGTTATCAGAGCAAGGTTCCTCTTGAGTAAGATTAACCCACTTGAGGTAGATCTGGTATGGCGTAGGAAATGCATTACAAAGTTCCTATCTTTGATGCTATTTGTTTTTTGTATTGGGAGGAGAGAATGGAGTCGCATTTGGAGACATTATAGAATGGAATTTGGGAAATCAATCAAACCGGATATACACCTTTGTAGGGTGGTGCTCAGACTGCAAAGATAAAGTTTAAGGAGACTAATGTGAAGGCGAGAGCTATAATTTTTCAGTTGTATAAGTGATTTAGTATTTGAAAGAGTAAAAGAATTGAAGGAAGCAAAAGCTGTATGGGAAAAGTTGTTTTTGGCATATGAAGGCGATCTAAAGACAAAGTAGGATAGGCTGATGAATTTGAAGTAGAAGTATGAGTACCTGAGAATGCTGGAATATGAAAGCATTGAGAACTATATTCATAGAGTGACTAATCTTGCTGATGGCATTAGAGACGTCAATGGACATTTCGAAGAATTTGATGGTGTTCATAAGATCTTGCTGACTTTGCCTAATTCCTACAAGCCATAGAGATGTTTTATACAATCACAAGAAATGATTTGAGTAAGTATACCATTGATCAACTAATTATTACCTTAGTAGCCTATGAGATTTCAGAAATGGAGCAAGAGAAGAGAAAAAAGAGAGAAACAACGTTTAAAGTTTCAAGACTTGATCTAGAATGTAGTGGAGATCTAGATGAAGCTTAAGAAAATTTTGTGAGAAGATTACAGTGAAGCATTGGAAAATACAAAGGTAAGTTACCTTTGAAATGTTTTTCTTATGATAGAATTGGACTTTATGCTTCTAATTGAACTTACAAAGAAGACTATAAGAGACCAAATAATGATGAGAAGAAGAACAAGTTTAAGAGACACAATTCTAACAAAAGAGAGAAGAAGGTCTTATGTTCTATTGAGGAGTATACATCAAAAGATGAAGTTGATGATGATTAGAATGTAGAATCCTTATTTAAATAGAAATTAAGGGTAAGGAGAATGTTTTGGAGAAACCGAAAGAAGATAAATTAGTTAAGACTACATTGCATGCTAAGATAGAACTAAGTACATGGATGATAGACTTTGGATGTTCAAATCATATGACCGGTGATAAAGATAGGTTTATTAATCTCAAGAAGTATGATGGAGGATCAGTGAAGTTTGTTGGAGAAGATGGTGCAACTATTCAAGTTATTGGAAGCGTTTCTATTGATGGTAAGCATAAGACTGATGATGTTTATTATGCTTAAGGATTGAGATATAGTTTGTTAAGTGTTATTCAAATGTGTGGAAAAGGATATGAAGCATTGTTTAGTAGCACTGGATCTGTGATTAGAAAGGAGAAAACTAGTAAAAGAGTTGTAGGAGTTAGAAAAAGTGGAAATGTATATTATATCAAGGATAGAAAGGAGAATAAGTGTTTGCTAGTGTAGAATGTTGAGATTGTTCCAGTTGTTCTAGAGAAGACAAGTGATCTAGAAGAAAGAAAAGAGAAGGAAACAAATGATGAAGAAGAAGAAGAGGAGAATTCAAGTAAAGTTCATGCTAAGTGTGTTCAAAAGAATCATTCAGAGAATCAGATAATTGGAGATAAGACAAACGGTGTGCAGACAAGAAGCAATATTGCAAAAGCTCAAGATCACGTTAATTAATATTTTCTATCTATGATAAAGCCAAAGACTTATGAAGAAGAAATAAAAGATGAGAGTTGGGTAAAAGTGATGAAAGATGAACTAAATCAGATTCAAAAGAACAAGACTTGGGAGGTAGTAGCTACACTAGTGGAAAAGAATGTATTAGGAACTAAGTGGGTATTCAGGACTAAGTTAAATGAGCAAGGACATGTGACAAGGAATAAATCAAGGCTGGTATGTAAAGGATATTATCAAGTGGAAGGTATAGACTTTGAAGAAATTTTTTCTTTAGTAGCAAGGATGGAAGCTATTCATACGTTTCTTGCATTTTCTTCTTACAAGAACTTTAAAGTTTATCAGATGGATGACAAATCAACATTTTTGAATGGAGATCTAGAAGAAGATTTTTACATTAAGCAACCAGATGGATTAATATTGACAAAAGATCCACATATGGTATGCAAACTCGAGAAGACATTGTATGGACTTAAACAGACACCTAGAGCCTGGTATGCAAGATTGGACAGGTATTTACTTCAACAAAATTTTAAGAAAGGTACATTATATCTGGGGGAGATGATGATCTATGTAGACAATTTACTGAGGAGATGCAAAATGAATTTGAAATGTCTATGATTGATGAGTTATATTTCTTTCTTGGGTTACAAGTTATTTAGTTAGAAGATGGAATTTTTATTTCTCAGAGGAAGTATGTCAAGGTTATGTTGAAGAATTTTGGTTTTGATGATTGAAAAACGGTTACAACTCCTTTGAATATTGGATACAAGTTGAGAAAAGATGATGAATCTTTGGAAGTTGAACAAAAGAAGTATAGATCAATGATTGGTGGATTGTTGTATTTGACTGTGTCTAGACTAGATATCATGTAGGTTGTGTTGAACACTATATTTAAAAAAAATATATATATAAAAAAAATATATACTTCCATAGGCGTAAAGACTAAAGGATTTTTCGGCCAGCAAATTGTGTCGGGCATTTCGAAAGAAGTTTCATCGAAAGGGTATTTTCATCGAAATAAAGTGTGTAAAGTACCAAGCAGAAGTATTTCGGCAAAAAGTCACCTTCGATGAATATAAAAAAGCACTCATCGATACTCCAAGTTTCATCGAAAAGGTAAAAAACAAAAGGCAAAAAGGCAAAAAGTAATTTCGAAGGAATATCATTACCGAAGAAACTCATAAAGCATTCATCGAAATGCAAGTTTTCATCGATGACATAATGTCGAACAAAAGCAAAGGTGTTTCATCGATAAAGGAGGATATCGATGAAAAAGGAATGTCGATGAACATACATGAGCCTTCACTGAAGAAAGGAACTCATCAAAAGAATGATTTCGATGAAACGTGCGAGTGACTTATCGAAAAAGAGGTCTATCGATGAGAGAATGATTTCGATGAGTCTTGAAAGTGGCTTCTCGACATGGGCTACTCATCGAAAGAATAGTATCGAAGAGAATGGGCTTTCGATGAAAGATTTAAACACTCGGCCGAAGACAAGGGTTTCATCGATAACTTGAAATATGATCACTTTGATCGAACTGTACTTCCCGCGAAAGAGTTAAAGGCCCAAGTGAGGAATGTCACATCTGCAATTAAGTTTAAACACTTGAGTAGCCGTTGTAGATGCAGAACATTAACTGTGCACAAGTTGCCCATACGATTACAGTTGAACTGATTGAATTTTCATAAGAACCAGATCAATGCTAAAAGACTGAAAATTGCGAAGAACTTGCGGAAACTTGCGAACGACAATCAGAAGAGCTGGGCATTTCTCCAAGTAAGTGTTGTCTCTCATATTTGCTGTAATCATGGAACCTTCATCTTCTTCTTCTAAAAAGAGTAGGAAAGGAAAAGAGCTAAACCCTGAAGAGAAGCCCAAAAGACAAAAGAAGGAAGGGAGAGCTCTGACTCAGGATTTGTTAGACCAGTGTCCCTCATCTAGTGTAAGGTCCAAAAAGATTAAAAGTGAAGAAGAAGGATTGGAGGATAGATTTGAAAATCTAGGAGACATTTGGACTGAAATCAGAGGACATGAGTTATTCTTATTTAGTTACAAAAGAAGGGATGCTCCTGAACCCATAAGTAATCTATGGAAGAAGAACTTAGGCAAATTGGTAGTCCCGAACGTGTTTGTAGATGTAGAATTAATGAAAGCTCTGGTAGATTGTTATAACCCGAGGACCAAAACCATATGTGATTACAGAGGGAATCCATTAGTGGTGATTAATAAACAAACTATTGATATGGTGTTTGATTTAGACTGGGAGGTGGAGGAGAGTATCGATATGAAGAAACTTTCACAAGAATTCTTTAGTTTGGAAAACATCTACAGGACTTGGAGACTACCTATTCACAGGCCAAAAGTGGGTGGGTCATTTGTTCCATTCAGCAAAGATGACAAGGTGCCATTTGATGTCAACCACTTCCATCCATATTTCAAATATACATATTATGCTGCAGCCCAAGTACTAGGCCTAGAGGCTCATCCACTCATGGATATTGGGGTTATGGTTCTATGTGCTGACTTACAATCAAAAGACCCTAGGTCATTTGATTTTGCCACTTATGTTGCAGATGCCTTAAATCATGGGTTGGAAAAATTGAAAGGGGACCTTGTGAATATTCATTTTTCATTATACTCCTTGTTAATGCATATCATTCTTTATTGTGGACAAGAAATTAACTTCTGGTCAGATGATTTCTGCATTAGATCTTACGATAAGAATGGTCTGAAGAAACCAGTTCAGTTATGGGTTTCTGCATGGGACCAGAGGTTCATGAACAACCAGTACTGGCACTTTCAAGAATATTTTGTGAAACCTCTTAGTGCAGCTTTTGGGCAACACAGGGATTACACTTTGTCCCCTGAAATCAAGAGATTCCTCAGACCAAAGGACTTCTCTCCAGAGTCACAGATTGATCATAATTGGGATGATTGGTATTGCCATGATAATCACATAGAAATCAGGATATTTGGATATGAAGGGAAGCCCCACATGCTTCCAATTACAGTGCCAAACAGGGTGGCTAGCCTAGAGATCATAAGACAATTGTCTATTGTCAGTGCTAAACACTTAATAGATTTCGGTAAACAATCCATCGTTCCAGGTTTATTGGTTTTCTCTGATTTCATTGTTAAAAGTTCAAAAAGTTATCATTTACTGCAGAACAAGTTAGACTACTATGGCATGACTCTGGGTGAGCCTAGAGAGGACTTCGATCCTGAAGGATATATAAGAGCTACCAGAGCATCACAAAAACTCAAAGCTGGAATACATGTGGCCAAAATGCCAGATGACCTAATTAAGAATCTTGAAAGAGAAGAGGCCAAAGCTTTGAGAGAAAAGAGTAAGTTAGTTTGGGAGGCCTAGAAATGGAAAAGGGTAAGGGGAATAATAGATGGAGACTTAATTGGAAATCTCCAAGATCCTTTGGAAGTGGCTAAAAGGCTGCTTCAACATGAAGCAAAAATCATGCATAGAGTGCCTTCGCAATTCCTTCATTTCATTAATACTGAGAAGGATAGTCAGCCCCTAGCTCACATGTCACCAAAATTGACCGCTAGTAGTATCCCTGTTGATTCTCCTAGAGAAGATTATCCTCCTAGTTTCAAAGCAGAGATGAATATGGACATTGGTGAAATTAATATCAAGGATGTCGTCGATATAAGGATGACTAAGCATGAAGATTTTGTTGCTGATGATGGATTCGCCTCCTCTAGGGAATTCCTCTCATTTTTATACCAATACAAAGGAGCTCATGTAAAACGAAGCATGGCTAGAAGACCAGAGGAGGAACAGATGACGAAATTGCAGGATGAGATTGATGTCCTCATGAAAGATATGACTCCTGAGAAAGGGAGGAAATTACTAAAAGAGGCCGGTGTAATCATCTTTTCTGGTTGGGATATAAACTCAACACTTTTATTCGACGGGTTCTTGAAAAAACAAGGCTTGAATCAACAGGTGTTGCCTCAGGAGATAGATAAATTGTTCCTAGGCTCTGGATATGATCCAGACAAGAAAGCTCTCCTACAATGGGTATTATATCCAAAGGGGAAGAGGCCTATCATTGTAGACATTGAAGAAACCTTTGGACACCTCATGGTTCATCAGGTTGGAAAAACTGACCCTAGGGTCACTGCTAAACTCAACTTGGATGTTGCTAGATTGAACCTGGACCAGACAGAATTTTTGGTCAGAGAGAACGTCACATATAAGGGGTTATATGAAAAGTCTAAAGAGGAGAATCAAAAGTTGCAAGCAAAAATATTGCAACTAGAGAAAGGGACTCCTATAAGCGAGTACACCTCATACCCCACGGGACGTAGCTTGGACGATGTCTCTGATGCTCTGTACTGGAAATATCAAGCAGAAAAGGCCAATAAATGCGCAGAAGGTATCCAACAAAGGATGGACAAACTGGTCAACGATATCATAGGACATCGGTTTAACACCATGCTCTTACAGGTTGAACCATATTGGAAAGTATATAGTGGAACAATAAAGGCGTTAACAGAGCATGAGAGATTAAAAGTACGACTGCATGAAGTACTGAATAGTGTAGATGCCATGACACCAGAGGAAAAAACTGAGGGGAATGCGTATATGGAGAATCATGTTAAACTTGAAGATACGCTGAGAAGAGATCTGAAGGAATTGGATGATGAGAAACTTGTTGGAATGCCCTCTGTTTACAAAGAAGGAGAAGTGATATCCCTGGAAGATTTGCAAAAAGAGCTCATCAGCGTCAAGGATTGGGCCTTGTCAGGAATAGATCGAAGTAAGGATATGGCCCCTACTATCAACCAGATGATATTCAAGTATCTGTCGCAGGGAGATGAATTGAAGAAACAGAGTGCTCGAATCAAAACCTTCAAGGACGATGACTACATTCATCATTTAGGACTTCTAAATCTCTTTTTGCTTAAGTTTGTTAGAAACACTCAAACTAACGATTTGTGTTTCGAAAAGTCGTGTTTCTTCATGAAAAGCCTTCATCCTCATATATATATGAGAATGATTTTTGTAATGTAAAGGAGGAATTAAGGTAAAAGTAGCGACGTTTAACAGCCTATAAGTCTTCTGTATACGAACTATAATGGAATACAAATTTTGATCAATTATTTCTCTGCATATGTGTTACGGATCATTTCATTTTCTTTTGGCAATCGTCTGTGATATTGTCTGATAGGATAAGGTTATTCATGTTCTTGAGATCAAATCCATGCTTTGTATCATAATATTGAAACAAAAGTTTTGCTTGCGGATTGTAATTGTTCCTTGCAGAGCTTAATTGACTGGTCCCTTAAGGGTAGGGTTAAATTCACTCAATCAACATATGATATAAGCATTTATTTGGTTTCAAAAGAAATAATAACTGACAGGTTCATAAAGGGATGAATTAAAAAACTGTCTCACAGGTTCGCACCATAAGTCCTGAAGAAAAGTGCAATGACTCTGTAGCCCTAACAGCGAAGAAGGCACTGGCTAATTACAGATTACACTCATCGTTTTATTCATCATTGATTATTTTAAATAGAAGTAATTAAGAAACATAAAACAAATAATTATTACAACAACAATCTTGAACTCATCTGCTATATCTCCATTCAAGGAACTTATGCCATTTCAAGATCAGGAGATATCAGATTAGGATAATAAATCTGCTATAAAAAGCACTGGTTATTGGAGACATTCAGTGAATAGGTATACCCGCCTAGGTCCTGCAGAGCCTGAAGTGAGAGAGTAAAATTTGAATCTGTTTGCTCTATATGTTGGCCAAGTCAATTGGAGGGTTTAACCGTAGGAGTTGGCATTTCCTTAGAACCTATCCAATCTGTTGATTTGAGACCCAACAGGTTGTTTGTTTGGTAGCTAGATTTTAGGAAAATCTGAAGGTGACACATGAGAAAGCTATAAAAAGAATTTTCAAATACTTGAAAGGTACTATGGATTATGGACATAGGTATTAAATAGGTGGAGATTTTATGTTGAAAGACTATACTGATGCAGATTGGGTTTGAAGTGTTTGATGAGACAAGTTTATGGTCCTGTTTTCTAAGGATTTATTATGATGTCCATGATGATACTTTAGATTTTGATATTGTGATGACACTATTTACTATGCTATTCCCTTAGAAAATACTATCTTTTGGGCTTAAGTTTGACCTTGAAACAATTCATGATATTAATGCATATGCTATGTAATTATCTATTAAATGTACATGTGTTGAAAAGAACGTTATTTTTAAGATGATTTGGGAAATTTGGATTGTTTGTATGTACTAACGTGTTTTGTAGATCTGTACCAAGAAAGTGGTTTTATGAAGAAGCTTGCAACAAGGAGTAGGACTCTTACTAGCTGGCCAGTTGTTGAAGAGGTCAAGAAGTGATCAACATAGTGGAGCTTTCTCTACTTAATGTTGCAACTACCTTCTTTATTAATTATGTACAATCTGTGAGTCAATTTAGGGGCATGTTGCAATATATCTCTACTGAGGAAGTCCTATTTGACTTGGCTAAGTGCATGCATGATCTTTCCTTTCCTCTTTTCATCATTTGAATAAATGGTGCCCTCCTTATGTTATGGAGTTGGTCAACCAGTTAGTTAGGTTTAGTTGGTGGTTTTTCTTTCTATAAATAATGCTTAGATGATCTCTTGAAAGGGATTGATATGTGGTGTTGTAAGTTTACTTTCAACTCTGAAATACAGTTTAAGAACATGTTGTCATATTCTGTGTATTTCTATTTTTGATGAATAAGATGATATTATGAGTTTCCAACACTTGTGTTAATCTTGGAAGTCTCACCCAAGGGGCCCCACTTGGTGAGAACTCTATTCAGTTAGTTTAGTAGTTCTTTTTCATTCAGTAATTAGTATCATTCCACTAGTGGACTATTCTCGCAATCACATAACTATGCTTTGTGCATGTTCCTACAACCAAAGCAGACACAGTAGTTTCCTGCCTATTTGTCTAGAATTTTATTTCTGTACCTTGTGTTATTTTAAGATTCACATGTTCAAATTATTTATAAACTGAATTTTAGTTTCCTTTATTAATTAGTTGTTGTATTTCAATTCTAGCATTTTTCTTTTCTTAAGTTATGATGGCCATAATAGAGTCTTAGTGCACATACTGTGTTGACCCATTTCAAGTTCACATACTTGGGTCAATAAGTTAAATGAACCTTCATAATGAGTCTGCTAGCTGCTTGGTAAAGATGTGTAATCTCTGAGTCATAGCTTTAAGGGGTTAGTTATTGAACCATTAGAGGAGGCTAACAGTGTTGATGACTGAAAGAGTACTAGTGATGGTGTATTCTTTTTAGGGGATATATTGGTCTCTTGGTTCAATAAGAAATGAGATTTAGTTTCCCTATCTACTGTTGAAGCAAAGTATATTGCAACGGCATCTTGTTGTACTCAGATAATGTGGATGAGACTGAATCTTAAGGATATCAAGGTAACATATGATGAAGCAATTCCTATTATGTGTAACAATACAAGTGCATTCAAGAACAAAGCATATTTCAATCATATATCATTTTTTAAAGGAGAATTTTTTTGAGAAGGAAGTTCAATTGGAATACATTTATATGAAAGAGAAAGTTGCAGACATTTTCACTAAGGCATTGGTGAAGGATACATTTGAATTTCTTTAGGAGAAGCTTGGGGTCATTGCTCCTCCTTCTAGCTAGGTGCATTATCCTAGATTAATGTTGTGGCTGCTCTTAGGGGGAGCAGTATTTATGTGACCTTTGTCCTTGATGAAAAAGTGGGGGAGATTGAGTAAGTTCTGGTAAAGGGGGATAGATGGAATAATTTTAATCTTTAGAAAGGAGATTGAGTTAGCAGTTTAAAGATTGAGATTGGGAGAGATAGTGTAGTAATGCGATGTATATGTTTGGAGAGGTATTGAGTAGTAGTATTCTTCCTTGAGGTGTAGCTATCATCAAGTGTTGCCATCAATGACAAAGGGGAATATTTTTGAAAGTATTCATTTATGTGTTATTGTGGTTTCCATTGATGTCAAATTTGTTGTTCCAGATTGGCTCAAAATGTTTGTGGTGTAGAGTTATCTTGTTGCATTGCTGGCATTGTAGTTATTCTATTGGTCATTCTAGAAGCGCTTGGGCCTGAAATATGTTGCTGGTGTTGATTGGATATAGTTTTGTTGTTATGGATATGATGGTTTTGTGGTCCGAAAACATACTTGTGCTCTCTAGTTGTTGTGGCTTTAATCATTGCTAGTTGTGAGATTTTGTGTTAGACCTATCTTTAGGTCTAGATATGATTTGTGGAAGCATGTTTGATATGTTATGGGTCTCACCGTAGCTTGTGGAGATCTAGATTTGAGTTTTTTTGCATCAAAGAGAATGTTGTTGACCATTAATTGCTTATATTAATGCATAACATGTGGATATTCTATTGGTTATGTTTCGGTGATTGTAGATCAGTGAATTGATCTTCAGAGGTTGTGTTTTTGTCCCAACTTTATCCTAGAGTGGATCAGTGTGTGTATTTTTTGTTTGGAAAGTAT
Source organism: Cryptomeria japonica (assembly GCF_030272615.1). Taxonomy (NCBI): domain Eukaryota; kingdom Viridiplantae; phylum Streptophyta; class Pinopsida; order Cupressales; family Cupressaceae; genus Cryptomeria; species Cryptomeria japonica. The sequence goes on along the minus strand of NC_081410.1, from coordinate 428,351,167 downwards.
GTTTCGATTGAGGCTGACTTGGTTTAAGCATTGATGATATATCTTGTATATAAGGGTGTGTATGATTGAGTTGTGTAGTAAGTGAGAGGTAGTGGAAGGAAAGTGTGGTGAATATAGATGCAAGGATAATCATTGAGGTTTGGTAAAGAACATAAAAGAGTTGTGTTCGAATGATATGCATGTTGTGCTAAGAATATGACAAATTTTTGAGATAAAGTGTTGGTAGTTGAGATAAGAGTTGTGTGTGTTGATGTTGGTTGCTTGATGCAAAGTTCAAGGACAACTTCATGATCAGGAGATCCTTCTTTTCATATCCTTTTTGTATCTTTCCTTGACTGCAGTTAGCTTCAGGTTTTGCAAGTCCTCTTTGTATCTTTACCCACGAGCAATTAGCCTTGGTGTGCAAGTTCGGAGCAATTAGATATTTTATTTATAATCTGATATACATAGTGGATATATTTTGTGGGTAGGTGCTCACCGTGGTTTTTCCTGTTTGGGTTTTCCACATATAAATCTTGGTATTCATGTGTTGGATGTGTGTTGAAGTTTAATTTTTATGTGCTACATTTAATTTTTGTTTTGGACTGATTCATCCCCCCTCCCAGTATTGCCTTAAGTTCAACAGGTGTGAACTATTGATTTTTGAGAACCTGTCTATAGATTAAATATACATATTTTACAAAAAATAAAAAATAACTAGTGAATTATTTTTTGTATCATTTAATAAATTATTTTTTATATGTAAAAATATTTTTGAAAAGTGATGTTACTTCATTTAAGCATAACTTTATTTGTAGAAAGCATACTTTTTTTTTTCAAATGTAGATTTGTAACACCAATATATAGGGAATATTTATGCTTTTCCATAATTTTTCATCACTGTAAATTTTTTTAACATTTTGAAGTGAGACAAACTATAATTAGACATAGCTTACTTCAACAATGCATAATTTTTTTTATATGCATCTAAATCAAGTTCTTTTTTTGTTGTTGAAATAAGGACATTAATACATAGAGCATAGGTTTTTAGAATTTTTTTCTCTATTTCCCTATTTTTTTGTATAAGTAAAATAAAAACCTTGATATTTGACAAAAAAACCTACATTCATAAGAAATAAAAAATAAATATAATAACCAAATTAAATTATTTTAAATTATACTTTTCATAAATATTGTAATAAGAGATACATAATTTTTAAATAATATCATTTGATCCACCGAAAGGTAATGTTGATGGACTTGAAAAGCACTGAAGGGGGGGGTGAATCAGTGACACCAAAAATAAAACTACTTCAAACGCTAACCAGTAGATGAACTTAAAAAAGCTTTTAAACACAATGCATGCAATCCAAAATGATATAACAACATCCACAAAAAGTAAAGCATCGATCATAACACAAGTGTTTGTACATGGAAAATCCAAATAGGTAAAAACCACGGTGAGATGGAACTCACAAGTTAACTATCTGTAGTAATAGATAACTGACCGGTTAAGGTCTATAAAGTACTCTGCTAGGAGCGAATCTTGTTAGAGATACCAAAGCTTGATTAGAAGCTTATACACTGTTAAAGGTAGTACCCTATTAGGAGTAACCTCGGTGGAGGATTTCAGAATCCAAACTAATGGATCACCCTGTTAAAGGATTTATACATTGAAGCTTGTTAGAGCTTACCCGGTTAGGGGATTTGATTCTAATGTAATGGTTAGAAAACAACAAGAATAGTTTGATCTATTCTGAGTAGCACAATACTTGCTTAATCAGATCCATCTAAACATATTCAACACTGCTTTCCTCCATACTCTGCAACTTAACTCTTTTTCCTTTTGCACATAACATAACACTTTTCACCATGTTAAATAATTCATTGCGATGTCAATATATAGACCTTATGATCTCATGTCGGCCTTAAGAAATCATAACACAATTTCCTAGGTGTAGTGTATCTGGACAAGTGATCATAACTCATCACAAAAATTACTGCCAAGCGGGTGGTGCAAGTAATTCATCATGAAATGTGGTAACTCATCACAAAATTACCAAATACCAGTTTGAATAAAACATATGAACCATTCTCCTTTAAATCTCCACTTGATCTCCGTCTTGATCTTCGTCTTGATGCTGACTTAGTATAATCACAGATTATCTCTTATGCACATACTGGTTGACACAAAGTACCAGTTAGAGATAAACCTCTTGGTATAATCTCTAACATACTGGTTGATAGAGTAAACAATTGAAGTTACACCGGTAGTCAATATAATCATATGTGTGTGTGAGAGTGTTTCATCAATGACAACAAATGATGAATACATTACAATCATCATCAAGCCAACAATCTCCCCCTTTGGCATTGATGGTAACACTTAGAAAATTTTACAGTAATACAGCTAATTGTGCATACACAACAAATTTACACATATACTCATGCTTCCCCTTAATGAATGCATTCTACAAAATTTTCAAAAAAACACATACATATTTCTACTCCCCCTTTGACAACAATGCCAAATTGAAAAAGTAAAAAAAATATATATATAGAAAATTTGTATCAAAGTGTTCAACATATACAACAATAAATTAAAAGTTCATGCATTAACTAATCTAATAAAAATAACATTGTAGCTCTTCTTCATCTGTGACAAAGCATTTTCCCATGATTGCAATATGTTCTTAGTATACTCAAATGTAGACAGCAGCTATGAATGAAATTCTTCCATTGAGTCCAGTGTGCAGGTTTCAGGAGTTGCAAGAATATCTTCCATAATAGAGTTGCATTAGAGTGGACTCTTTGAAGTATGTCTACCTATGATGTGAGTTGACTTTTGAGTTATTTAAGAGATCAAAGTCTCTTTACCTTCTCATTATCATAGATGTCTAGTCTATTATGCAAATCATCTACAAATTTGTTAAAGGCATGTATGGGGTCCTGAAGTGGGACATATGCCTTGCATATCCTTTCCATTTCTTGCTCTGTTACAATTTGACTTTTTGAAATGTCAGAATAAAAGAAAGTAATATTAGAGGTAGAAGCAAGATACTTTCCTCCTGTTTCAATAGCTTTACTCAACAAACTTTTATTGTGTGATAGAGCCATTTTGCCACTATCAATATCCTTTGCCAATTTTTCTCCATATTTCTTCTTGTGACTCTTTTCAGCATGCAGTTGAGTAGCATCTTGTAGTGACTTGATTTGATCAGATGCATCTACAACTAACTGACCAAGTTTTCTAATGGGTGTAGATAGATGTGTTGTAGATGTTTCCGGTAGCAAACCAGATAAAATATCTACTACAGTTTGAATTTTTTCAGCTTCAACCCTTTTCTCTTTCAATCTCTTCTTATGCGCTCTAGATTGCATGACATTTTCAATCTTCATCATTTCTGATGCACTCAAATTGTTCATATTGATAGGTCCTGAGATACTTAGAGAATCATCATCACCTTCGTCAAGTTGTTTCTGCTTTTCCAGTTCAAGGGATACAACCTTAATGATAGCTTTCTCTGTATTCTTCTCCATTTCCTTTTCAGAGGACTGTGTGATAACAGTTTCAGTAGGCTCCTTCTAAATGTCTTGAATGACCGATGGAGAATGGGGTTTCTCTAGTTGTTCTGTTGCTAGTGGATAGGACTTTTAGTTGAGTTGTTGGTTGTTCAACTAAGGTAACCTGTACATCAACATTTGTAGGAGGCTCCATATCTAGTGCAATGTTATCTCCAGATAGGTCAATTGTGTCCTGAACATCATCAACAACATGAATAATGGAGTCATCCTTTTTCTTGAGAGGGTAGACCTCATTAGGTTGAATAATCTCCTCTTCATCCATTTCCGGTCTATTAACATCATCAACAACATTATCCTCATTCATAGAGGATTGGATGAGTTCTTCCGTCCTTCTGATTTCATAGGCTATTTGATGGGTCTCAGTTTCAAAAATTATCTTCTTTCCACAAGTAACTTCAGTCTTCTTGCTTTGAATGTAAATTGAGATTTGTATCGAGCAACTAAGGCACTAATGTCATCTTTAGAAAATTCAGAGAAATGTTGTACAAATACCTCATCAATGATTTCTTTTTCTAATTTAATAGCTTCCTCCCATTTATTCAAAAGAATAGTGTACAAAGAATTTGAGATATCCTTTTCTAGTTCATGTGGATATCTACTGTAATGACACAGATGAGTGATTACCTATTGAATCACTTTCTCTTTCTCATTCTCAGTGAAGGAATCAAAATGCTCTTTTACATTGTCAAACCTATTCCTCCTTAGTGTCTTCATTGTTCTTTCAAAATGGCTTTCTGGTTTGATGGATGCTATATCAATAGGCACAGTTGCCTTTGGCACTTCCTTAACCTTCTTGGATGTTCTGCTAGTTTATTTTGCCTTCTTTGGTTCTTTATCAGAATCCGTTCCCTCAGACTATGGTTGCCAAATTAATTTTTTGCCTCTCTTCTTTGTCTCCTTCTTAGTATATAGTTTGGGTTTCGGTTCCTTTTTGGTTAGTGATAAGTTGAGACTTTGTCATGTTTTTATCATCAAAACTCTTAGGTTTTTGACATTTTTTTGGTTTGCATAGTAGTAGTGAAGTATTGTAAATTGACTATATGTATTCCATGTGTTAAACCTGAACTTATAAAATCATGTTTGAACTTTCCCGGTTTATTCCTGTAGCCAAGTGAATTGTTCTTGTTTCTATGCGGGTCATTTAGGGTAATGTCATATGTGAATTAGTGAATGTATTAATTAAGTAAAATACGTATGCATGTCCTTGTATGTTGTTTTTGTTTTAGTGCAAATAATAAATGATGCTACATTGGATATTCTCCTTTCGCGCCTGAAGAAGGATGAATCACGTAAGAAATAATTGGAGATCAAAGTGAAGAGGAGCCGAGCGAGTGCAAGGCACGACATGAGTGGAGTGGCGAGGCAGCACTATGGAAGTTTAACTCTAGTGGGAATTGAGTTTGCAAAATATCACTATGGCATGCAAATACTATGGTTCGGTTTAGATCCACGTTTCCTGCAGCCAAGCTCTAGTTATCTTCTTCATCTGTCAATCATCCACCTCTTCTTCTGGGCGTGATTTGAGTTGTCCATTGTAGTTGATATTTTCTTTATAATAAGATCTTCCTTTTTCTTAGAGGTTAGACAGAATAGAAAGGAATAGAGCAGAGAATTTTGATAAGCATTCTAGAGTTTTTCTTTTAGAACATGTAATAATTTTCAGGAAGCATGAATGAAAGATATGTTGTTCTGATCTGTTAAGAGTATTTTTCTAGAAGCTTGATATCACTTATCCAAGGGGGCCCACTTGGTGAGTGATCCTATGTTTATTTTCATTGAAATTAGTTCTTCTTTAGTTATAGTAGAAGTTTGTGCCTTGACTGTTCCTGCAGCCACTAGAAATAGATCCACTGACTGTTCCTCTAGCCAAGCCAGAACAAAGTGATTTCTGTTATTTATATTAGATTATTCTAGCATTATTTTTATAATTTTTCCTGTAGTCTTCTATGATTCCCATTCTTTCCTTTCCTTTCTGCATAATGTTCGTTACTGCAGCAATGCAACATAGCCATTGAAGGAGCTTAGTGCATATATAGTGTAGACCCATTTCAAGTTTTATGTTCCTGGGTTGATAACTAAATGAACGCTAGCCATGAAAATAGTACTTTACTAGATGAATGTCTAAACTTCGGGTTGAGATTTCAATTAGAGTTATTATTATTATATTTGGAGTAGACAGTTAGGACACTTTGAGTAACCCTAGTACTCTTTTTTGTTGGAGATGCTTCATCAGCTTTTTTATTCTTTTCTTTTGCACTTCTAATAGGTGCATTACGGGTTTGTGTAGGTTCATCTTAGACTGCCACAATGTCCAATTTTGCCTTCTTTTTGTCTTTAGGTGATGCTAATAGGGTATTAGCATAACCAACCAGTAGGTCATAGTTTACCTCATAGCTCATGTCGTTCATTTCTTCCTCTCTTGGCTCAATCGCTTGCATCAAGCAAAAATCAGTGGTAACGATGAAGATTATATCTTTTTCGAAGTTCTTTACCACTTTTTTTGGTATTCTCATTCTCATACTCATTTTCTTTTGGAACTCATTAAAATATTTGTTTATGGTAGTAGGGAAAGTATTCTTTACAACCTTGATGCTATTCTTAATTTGTATTGAGACCGGTGAGTCCTTTGACCACTCAATGTCTCCAATTCTTGGTAGAAATTTCTAAAAATAGAAGAATAATCCGACCAATAGCTGACCATACTTGAATTTCTAGCTGTTATCCTTTTTAACTGATTGCAAACTCTGAAATAATTGCCTTCTAATGGTTTCACAAAGATCATAATTTGGATTATCAACAATCATTCTATGAGTAGTATGAATTGTTGCAGATGGAACACTATTAAGTCTACTAGAGTAAAATACTCGATAGCCTATTACCATTGCTACTAGTTTCAAAATGCTCACCCGTTTAGGGTTACAAACCCTAATTTCACCGCTTAAGGGGAACACCGGTTGATAACATATTAACAAAAAGTTATCAAAATTTCATGTTTCAAAATTCTTTTCCCGCTCATTTTTCTCAAGGGGTCCAGAGATACTTTAACAATTAAGCTCTCCTTAACCATATTAAAAAGGCTTAAGTTACCAGTGCAGGGTTCTCTTCACTGGGTGAAGGAACAGTTTCTTCTCCAGGTGAGTCATCACTTTTCTTCTTCCAAATCTGATTCATTTCCTCTCTAGTTTCTTCAACATTAACTTTCTTCTTTCCTTTCTGATCCTTAGAAGAGTTGACTGATTTGTTGTTTCTAGATCTACATAATTTTGCTAAGTGCCTCAGTTTGTTATAGTGATAATAGGCCATACCAGATGATCTCCAAGGTCTTGCATTTCCTCTTCGCATTTTTCTTCTGTAGTTCATAGCCACATGACCAAACTTATTATAGATGGTGCAAATAACATTTGTTACCTTTTCCATCTCAAAAGGACTAAATCGGTTGTTGTAGGTTCTTTGCCAGTTCAGGTTTACTCGGTTGTCAAAATACCTCATTTGGTCACCATTTGGTCTTGGATGCATGTGTGGTACAGGATTTTTTGCTCCATTTCTGCACTCAACAGATCTATGTCCATAAATTTCACATGTGAAGTAATGACCTTCAAATTTCTTGGACACATACCTAGCATTAGTATTGTAACTTGCATTTCTGTTAGGTTTGTCTCTACAAACATTTGCAGTGTGACCAGGTTTATGGTAAACAAAACAAATAGGTTTAAAGACCTTCTTACCGGTAGGCTTGTTGATCTTAGGAGAAGATTTATTCTTAGAATTATTTCTCTTTGTATCGGAGGATTCACCTTTTTCAGTTGTGTGAAAACCAAGTCTAGAGATATCACCCTTAATTCTTTGTGATTGAATTTGTTCTTCTAGCATGGTAGAGCTTTTGCTGAACTTCTCCAATTTCTCATTGGCTTCAGTAAGCTGTTTGATGAGATCTTCATTATGCTTTGATAGGTTCTCTCTCAGAGATGATGCCAGTTCAAGATCTAGCTGTAGGTTCTCCTTTTCTTCTCTTTCAACAATCAAATGATCATGCACAATGACACTTTCCCATTTGATCTTTGTGATCTCTTGATCTCTTTCCTTGATAAGATCTTCAACAACTCTTCTAGCTTCAAATTCCTAATTCATGCAGATAGTGAGACCTTCTAGCTCTCTCCTCAGATTTAGTTTCTCACCATTTAACTTTTCAACTTCCTCTGCTAAAGCATCAATATTGGCTTCATCTGAAGAATTATTATCAGATATCTCTATTAGTTGTTCAATTAGCTCTCTCCTCTTGACCTGTGAAGCTTTTAGTTTGACCCTAAGGGTTTCAAGTTTATTTCTGCTAGCTTCTAGCTCTCCAACCATCTAAAAGTAGCTCATGTCCCTCATGGTGGTTTCAAGGCTCCCTTCTAAGTGATTAGGCTTCAAAGAAGTTAGGCTCCGATACTAATTGATGGACTTGAAAAGCACTGAGAGGGGGGGTGAATCAGTGACACCAAAAGGAAAACTACTTCAAACACCAACCGGTAGATGAACTTAACAAATATTTTAAACACAATGCATGCAATCCAAAATGATATAACAACATCCACAAAAAGTAAAGCATCCACCATAACACAAGTGTTTGTACGTGGAAAACCCAAATAGGTAAAAACCACGGTGAGATAGAACTCATAAGTTAACTATCTACAGTAATAGATAACTAACCGGTTAAGGTCTACAAAGTGCTCTGCTAGGAGCGAATCTTGTTAGAGATCCCAAAGCTTGATTGGAATCTTATACCCTGTTAGGAGTAACCTCGGTGGAGGATTTCAGAATCCAAACTAATGGATCACCTTGTTAAAGGATTTATACATTGAAGCTTGTTGTCACTTACCCGGTTAGGGGATTTGATTTTGTTGTAATGGTTAGAAAACAACAAGAATGATTTGATTTGTTCTGAGTAGCACAATACTTGCTTAATCGGATCCTTCTAAACATATTCAACACTGCTCTCCTTCATACTCTACAACAACTCTTTTTCCTTTCGCACAAAACATAACACTTTTCACTATGTTAAATAACTCATTGCGATGTTAATATATAGACCTTATGATCTCATGTCGGCCTTAAGAAAACATAACACAATTTCCTAGGTGCAGTGTATCTGGACAAGTGATCATAACTCATCACAAAAATTACCACCAAGTAGTCGGCACAAGCAGCTCATCACGAAATGTGGTAACTCATCACAAAATTACCAAATACTGGTTGGAACAATCAAATACCGGTTTGAATAAAACATATGAACTGTTGTCCTTTAAATCTCTGCTTGATCTCCATCTTGATCTTCATCTGGATGGTGACTTATTATAATCACAAACTATCTCTTATGAACATACTGGTTGACACAAAGTATCGGTTAGAGATAAACATCTTGGTATAACCTCTAGCATACCGGTTGACAGAGTAAACAATTGAAGTTACACTAGTAGTCAATATAATCATATGTGTGTGTGAGAGTGTTTCATCAATGACAACAAATAATGAATACATTACAATCATCATCAAGCCAACAAAAGCAAAAGTTGTTTTTTGTCAACATTTTAATAGGTGTGGAGAAGACTTCATTGTGAGTATGATTTAAGACTAGAGGGGTTCTATACAAGGGTATTTGATAAAAGGGGTTTGATCTAAACCTCTCTAATTAAAAAAAATTAGATAGAACCCCTCAAGTCTTAAATCATTAAAGTTTCTATAAAATATGTGATTTAAGAAAAAATTAGGATGTCCCAAAAGTTGGACACAATATTATTGCACCACTCATCTATGATCTAATTTTTAATGAGAGCATCATGGTTTTTTCTATTCATGTTTCTATGAAAACCCAAAATTTAAAGATAATCACGAGTCTTGGTAAAAGTGCATCCTAAGATGCCTCAATTAGCTTAATATTTTTCCTTATCTTCATGGACTTGTATCTAAACCATATACACCTAGGAGGGAGTTAAAAAAAAAAATGATCATGGAATATGTTTAATTTATTTTATTGTTGATTAAGACACTATTGTTGCAAGGTGTACACCCTTGGTTTCCTTGTGTTGTACATCACAATGCTCGGGTTTGCGACATACCTTAATTGCCTCTCATGAATTCCTGAAATCTCACGATTGTATTTGGAATTCATAGGTTGATCTTTTGGTGCAACGAAAGCCATGTTTCTAAAAAGTGGTATCAAAGACTAGGTTACGAGTTCAAACCCCTCACTTGTGCTTGGGGATTGTTGCATGGTGTGTACCCTTGGTCTCCTTGTGTTGTACAAAACATTGCTCAGGCTTGTGACATGGCTTAACCGCCTCTCATGGATTCATTAAATCTCACGGTTGCATCAAGCATTAATAGGTTGATCTTTTGGTGCAAAGGGAACCATGTTTCTAATAACTATGTGTGATATTTTGGACTTTGAGTTCCCACACATACTTTGGACCAATTTTTGAGAAATATATGAATATTTTTGTGTGCGACTATTATTAGATAATATAACTATGAATTTTATAATACCTATTGGTGACGTAGATAATATATCCTTTTATGATGATTCTTTATAGGAGCTTGGATATTCAAAAGGTCTTGAATATTCTAATGATGTAAAGATTTCCCCTATTAATTCTCCTCCTTTAAGATCACCTCTCCTTCACTTCTTGATACTTTAGAGTCTAGTATATTACTTATTTGAGAAATTCAATTAATTCCTTGTAGTAATACAATCTTAGTCTTTTGGATATATATTGTTAGGATTCCTAGTTATCAATTTTTTCATGAAATCTCACATTTTTTATTCAAAGGATTCATTAGAGGATTTGTATTAACTATTTGATTGAGTTGATTTCATCACTTCATCTTCACATTTTTTTAGATATAATTTAAAATTTTCCATCCCTAGTCCCACTTATTTTATAAGGTATTACATTCCTATTTTATAGGACATATCCTTTTCTAGCATAGGGCTACCAAAGTTTTATTCAGAGATAGCTATTTGGATTTCGGTTTTCTATTCATCTAGATTATGTGGCTTCTACAATGACCAGTGGATCTATTTCTTCCAAAGGGAGAGGAATGGATTTTGTAGGTAGTGATTTTTTTTTCTTTAATTATTCACTATTGGCACCAAAGCTAAGGGTTAGGGTTTTCTATAGAGAATTTTATAGCAATTTGCAGCGGTATTGAGTTACTAGATAATAATATTGGACTCTTTGTTTGTTGGATGTAGCCCGAGTTTGGGTAAACCATGTTAAAATTGTCTCCTCTCTTTTATTATTTATGTGTTTTTCATTCCTCTGTTTAATCTTTATTTGCATATAATTGATATTTTTTGCATGCAATTCCTAACAGATTAAGCTTAGGGTTAATTAGCTTAATGAAGGAGATTAAAAGGTGGATTTGTAGGAATCACAAGATTAGTTTAATTAATTATGAATTAATTTAATTGATTGGGATTAGTAGGGAGATTGGAATATTCCCTAAGGTTGAGTTTGATTTATTAAAATAAATCAAACTTTAGGAGAAATGGGAAGGAGGTAATTAATTAAATATGATTAATTAATTTAGGAATAATAACAAGATAATATAATTAATTAAATTAATCATTTGATAAAGGGACAATTAATTAAATATTAATTTAATTAATTTATGTGTCTACACCTAGCCTAAGAATACAAAATAAGATCTCAAATATCTACATGAATACAATTTAACTATAGTCATAATAGGAGAGTTGAACACTTTGATTGATGTTCCTATGATGTAATGGAATTGAGATATCAAAGTTTGTGTGGATGAAATATGTTAAATTATAGCAAAATGATGATTTTCACTAATAACAACAAATATAGAATAGATAACCAACACAATAGCTCAGATTTGGAAAGATGAGACAAAGTGGATCTTGTAGCTACAATTTGGGCTTGAAAACACCAAACAAGGTTGGAGGGTGCCCCATTTTGAGGGTGTCTATATGTCAATATTAAGTTATGGATTCACAATCAAGAGGTCCTATAGGTATGTACCCCTTAAATTTAGCTGAAAAGTGCCAAACACAATTGGAGGTCACCCTACTCTAGGTTTTTCTACTTATTTGAGGTTTGGGATCATCTATCATTATTTATTCTATTCTCTTGTAACCTAATCTTCTATTGGATTTTAACCTACACACACAAAAAAGGGAAAAAATGGTTGTGTTATATCAATGTTTGAATAATTCAAACCCCATATTGGTGTTCCCCACCTCCACAACAACTATGATGATGTAAAAGAGAGCTAGTTGAAGAAGGATAGAGACTAAATCATAAATAAAATGTTGAATTGAAAAGATTATACCATAGGAATGTTAATTATGGTGATACAATTCTCTTTAGACAACTCCTTCAAGTGTTCATGCAATATCATCATAAAAAGACATAATAAAAAAAAAAAATCAAATTTAGATGTAGGTTGCTATAGCTTGCTACTCAATATGTTGAATACTCATATTTTTTATTTTTTTTGATCGATAAAAGGCCAAGGCCAAAGAATTTTATTAATTTTAAAAAATAGATAGAATTACATTTACACCTCCATTTGGTGTGGGCCTCGGTAGGAAAGAATGTAGGGAAGAAAACCTCTGGTCTAGCCCAGATCCCTCAAGGATCAGAAAAAATTAAGAATGCGATACAAAATGGAGATACAAGATCACAAAGGGAACTTGTCCAAAATAATGAAGATTGTGTGTAGAAATCCTCTGTGAAAAGTTGAGCAGCAGATTGCCCATTTCTTGGGGTGATGCTACCATTTGCGAGTGGCAGTTCTTGCTATTCTTGAAACATAGGGGTAAGCATGCTCTGCTCCATATGCTACAAAAAATCTTGAGAAAATCTCTCACCAGAATGTTAGGAAAAGGAAAACCGAACAAGTCAACTTATACAATATATCATACCTGCTTGGATGGTCACCCTATTAGGATACACAGCTCAAAATATTAGTCTCAAAAAATCTCCAAAAATATAATATGAGAGTGATTACCCATCGGAGAGCATAAACTCAATAAATATTAATGAGGCAAATTCCATAAGAATTCCTGCAAAGAGATCGCGAGGAGCTACCATCTTAAAGAATATACACAACTTAACAAGATTATGAAGCTAAGTTAAAGCAACTTAGAGACATTAAAGCCTGAAAGCTTCTTGACCAAAACAAGAGACAAAACATCAAGAATATAGGGGACCGAAAAGGTAAAATAGAGATGAGGATAGCTAGGTAAGTGTTAGTCCTAAAAGAAGGCAATATCTACATAAATAATAATACCAATATATCCATGATCACATATATCTGAGAGATGTTGAATACTCATATTTGAAGTGCTTTCTTTCTCATAGAATATATTAAAATCTAATTATGCCTTATGAATGATAAATATTGCTTTATATAGGGTTCACAAAATATTTTCAAAACTAGGCCAACAACCAACAACCAAATGATGAGGATTAGGATCCAAAACATAGGACCTAGTCTCAAAATTAGCATATGATGATAACTAAGTTGTGGGTTTTATAATTAAATTATAGGGTACAACATGCCTCAATAGGCTTAAAATTATCTAGGAGAGAGAGTGCTAATTTAGGGGCCCAAATATAGTGTAAAATTGTAATGGGATACAATTTATTACACTACATTTAGCCCCCACTTTAGCAGGAGTGTTGGCATTGTGTTGTCATTCATGTCAACTGTTATAGAAGGACAACCAGTATGGGAGTATTTATGATATTCAATCTTTGATGTCAACTAGTGTTGCAGGTCACTGGTAAGGTAGAGAATGCCATTCAGTACAATGACCATTGGTGTCATCGGTACACAAGTTAGTATTTGACTTTTATAGAAGATATGGACAAGATATTGGTATGATATATCAACTAGTAAATGATGACATCTGTGAGTGGGCAAGATATTGAGCTTTTGATTGTGATGAAGAGGTAAAGTGTTATCTAAATAACATCAACATAGGAGGAGAAGGATGTACAGGTTACTAGTACACTGTGTGGATGCATAACAACAAGAATCCCACCAGATAGAGATGCAGTCACCATGTGAAGAGATGACTGACAATAAGTGCGCCCCAACTAGATCGCATGTGCCTGTTTGAAGATATGTTGCACAAACAAGGAAGCCACATGAGTAAATTGTAGGATGCAGATGATAGGGATCCACTACCACCAGTTAGTGGAGATTATCTCCTATTATGCATGGAATGCATCATAGTCCTCCGAGATAAGACAAGAGGTAAAGGTAGGTGTTTGAAGTCTCACACCAGATCTACTGGTGAATCAAAGGGATGCCTCAAGTGCATGAAATAAAGGATATGCACTGGACTGACATAGAAGGCATGATGAGTTTTCGGGACAAATAAAGAGTGATGGGTTTTTCACTTTGACAAACTGGTTGAGATACGATCTGGGCTGATGAGGAAGAAGGCAAGGTTGAGCAGCTATAGACAAAGGACAATGGCTGGATTGAAGATAGAGTCAGTTGAAGGGTAATAAAATGGTGTCATCAAGGTGCTTACCGGTATGTATGTCCACTGGTAATATGGACAAGGTGCAGGATGCAGAAGACTCCCATCTGATGAAGATGTGCATAAGGAAGGTTAGCAAGAGTGCTGACCAGTTGAATGTTCCATCGAAAGAGAAGAAGAGCGCAGGGTTTGTATCGGTAAGAGGGTTTTCCAGATGATCAAGTTTGAACTGACCAAATGTCAATAAGTTGAATGCTGGGTTGGAAGCCGACATGTGCAATACGCAGGTTCCAAGTGGAAAGAAGATAGAATTTGGTGAAGGTATTTTTATAGTTGAGCATTTAATATGAAACCCGTGATTTGTGGATCGGATCAGAGGATTACAAATCGAGGAAGAATGAATGATAGAAGGATATTGGTGAGTTTTTGGCGTTGGGATCAAAGAAAGGAAATCATATTGCAGAAGAATCTCGAGAAGGAAACAACATGGTCATGAATGTGTCAACAGATTTTAAGGCCAGAAAACAAGGTCAGGTTTGCTATTCTTGGAAAACATACTTTGGATAGATGGAAAATGTGTGATGGCTTATCCATCCCAAGAAGGTGTATGATCCAAGGTGTATCAGATAAGATCAAAAAAAGATTCAGTGCATGGCAGAAACCCTAACTATGCCAATATTCAAACTCACGTCTTGGCGAGAAAATCTGGCGATAAGTATGCGAGCCAAATATATTGTTTGTTGTTGTTGAATGAAAGTGTATTGTTACTGCATGAGAGATAAAATTAGTCAAGTACTCAATGAGAATCAGAAAGGAGACTGATTGTGTGAGTGAGAAATGGGTTGAAGAGTTCAAACAACAATAGTGAGGCAACTGGTAGACAAGAGTTGTAGAAGATTTTAGAGAAGGCAAGCTAAGGACTAGCAAGAATCAGATGGTAGACATCTGACTAAGTTACCAAGACCGATGATGGATAGAAGTTGTGTGGCAGAAAGAAAAGAGAACTGACAAAGAAGAAGAAGAGGGTGGATTGGCAAGAGTGTAGTAGGGAGTAAGGCTACAGAAGTGTGAGGGTTAGTAGAGAACCAATAGTGAACTAGATAGAAGATCCAACAGAGAGATTTGCAAAAGTGTTACAAAATCCATTTGTAACAGGGTTATTAATTTGTAAATGATTATGTTTTTTATTCACTGAGTTGTAGCTCCTTGGGTTGGTGCTCCTTGGGTTGGTGCCCTAAACATTGTAATCAAAGATTCATTGTGAGGCTGGATTAGAGAAGTAGAATCCGGTAGAATTTGTCACCGAGGTTTTTCCCATCTTGGGTTTTCCTCGTATATGTTGGTGTTATGTGATGTCTCCTTTGTATGTGGTTGAATTTGTTTTGGTATCCCCCCTAACCGGTAAGTTTTCATTGAGTTAGATCTAATAATCTATATACACACATAAGGTAGTTAAAGGGAAAAGTTTGTGAACCACCAATTCACCCCCCTCTCAGTGGTGCATTGTGTCTAACATGAGTATGAAATTACACTCATACCAATGGTAAAGTAGAGGAGGTAGTCTAAATAAAGAAACACAAGGGATAATGTGTCACTAAGTCAAGGGAAGAAAGCCCTCAAGCTTAGGATCTTATCAAATTTCACAAGAAGATCTAAAGAAAAGAACACAAAACAAACAAAGAACAAAACAAAACAAAAAAGAATCAAATCAAAATGACAAGACACCAAAAATGTTAGTAGCAAAAACAAGGGCTCCAAGTTAACTAGTTGAAGAGACCTTGATATCAAAATTGTCTCAACCATTATGTATCATCCTCATAATTTTATTATAAAAGCATTAGCAAACTTCTCGAAAGAGACAAGAGAATACACCAATTAGTGATGAGAAAAGGGTCCATGGTCCAACAACTAGCAAGTTGTGTTGGGTTATGCATTTATTACAAAATTATTAACAAGACAACTATCAAGAATAGACATCCGCTTCCAATGACTAATGACCTCTTTGATCAAATGAAAGGAAAAATGGTATTAAAAAAAATGATCTTAAGTCTAGATATAATCAATTGAGGATTACGGATTAAGATGTATCAAAAAAAGCATTTAAGATCTGATTTAAGATCTGATACAACCACTATGAGTTTTCAATTGTTCTTTTTGGGTTAACTAATGACTCCAAATATTTCATGAACTTGATGAAAAGTGTGTTTATGAATTGTTTGGATGAATTCAAAGTAATATTCATAGATGATATCTTTTTCAAAAACAACCACGATCACTTGCAAAAATAAAATTTCTCCATAAATTAACAAGATGCAAAAATGAGAAATGACGGATTATCACTGTAACCCAAATGTACAAAGAGGTACCTTGCATATAAAGGTATCCAAGAAGAGGTGAAAAGGTAGGAGTCAAACTATGATTGCCTCTCCATGTATGCAACAAGTGTAGGAATCTATGGACAAGTGTTGAGATACATGGTGAGTCTAAATGAGGTGAGTCAAAAGAATATCTAACCTCCCATAAAGTGAGGAGAGAATATCTCAACTCTTTAAGTGAGATTAAGAATAGTGTGAATAGGAATCAACTAATTAGGCTAAATTAGAACTAGTTAGGTAAAACATATTTTCACATTGCCACCCTCCCTTAAGTGAAAATTAGGGAGTAAGCTAATTACATAAAATATCAGTCCTATCAACATGGCCTAACAAGGTACTCATGTACACATAAACATCTCTCATAAACAAAGAAAGGGAGAAAACCTTGTGGGCATAAAAATCCCCTCTAAAAGAGAGAAAGAGAAGGATGAAACCTCCTACAAATATTTCCATGTGAAGATGAACATGATGATGAAGAACTCCTCAAGCATGTTGAAAATTATAATTTTTTCCAAAATATGAACAAGAGTATGCTGGAATCAACAAACCTATGGAAAGAGATGTAGAATGAGAGATACAAGTATGATCAATAAACACAAATAATAAAGCATGAGTGTCATGTATTACACTACTTAGAAAGGCTTGGTGTTCAAGAAGGATGATCAAAGAACACAAATAAAAAATCATGAGTATCACATAATACACTACTTAGAAGTGCTTGGTGTTCACGAATCTCATAAAATGATCTATTGAAAGAATCCCCCATATGAGATACAAAAGAGTAGGTCTATGAGACCCCCTACAAATGTGTGAAGTCTATATGGCTTCACGAGGCTCCTCCATTGCTCCACTAAGAAAAAAAAAAGCATCAACAATACAAATTTCATGATTCCTCCCTTAATGCTGATGAGGAAGTGTAATGATGGCAAACCAATTGAAATTAGGCACAATGATGTGCACAAGAATGAGACCCAACATTAGATCTACTATTCCCTCCATAAGGAACACGCATTTAGTTTTGTAGCATTTTATACGAGTTCATTTACAAAAATATATGTTGATAAAATGGGTTCTTACAATGTTTATGTCAAGAGGTGGATAAAGAAGACAAATATCTAGTTGTCTTTCAAATCTCAACAAATCAACCAAAACTGTAAATAAAACTCCCATAATGTAAAAACATAGACCCCTAAAATCATATAGTGATATGGAACTTTATTTTAGTGCATTTACAAAATAGAAAATATGTACAAGGCCTCAAAAAAGGCATAATTAGAATAATATATTATAGGAAACTATCATGAAAAATAATCATCACCACTACATAGAGCTCAAAAAATCTTGTAGGTTAAAAGAAATGACACCTTAAAATTTGCCTGTATTAGCTCGAAGGAGCCTCTGAAAGTTATAGAAATTGGGATTGTGTATGGTGTCCTTTGAGAAACAAAAAATTGAAAAAATCCATACATCATTCTATAAATAAGTTAGACCAGAGGATTGAGCATGAAAACATAAGAATAATGAAAAAAATTCACTCAAAAAGGCCTCTATATGACTGCTCGATATGGCCTCTTGAAGTTGAGGTAAAAAACAAAACATACCAAGGGA
Organism: Cryptomeria japonica; assembly: GCF_030272615.1. Lineage (NCBI taxonomy): Eukaryota > Viridiplantae > Streptophyta > Pinopsida > Cupressales > Cupressaceae > Cryptomeria > Cryptomeria japonica. The sequence continues at coordinate 428,333,113 of NC_081410.1, read as the reverse complement.
GAGGGGGTATATAAAGGGATTTAAATATGACATCAACATGACATCATAGTGATATTAGCATATTGATTGGGCATGACATGACATTGATTGAGCATTAACTACTGACTAGACACAAGGATGCTAAGGTGGTGAGTGACATGGCACCAAAGACTTGACAAAAAGGAATATTTCGTTGGAATATTCTCTATAGGCTTGACTAATTTAAATGAAATATTCTATTAAAATATTTTGTTCATACAAAAAAAAGGTTAAAAACATTTTATTTTTTAAAGTAAAATTAAAAAAAACTATTTTTTTTAATTTTAAAAAAATAAAAATTATATGCACGAATAGATTCTCTCCACAAAAAGAAAGATGAAAAATTAAAAAGGTCACATTATCACTTGTAACCAAATATACAAAGAAGTGGTGAGAAGGTAGGAGTCAAACTTTGACTACCTCTCCAAGAATGCAAAAAGTGTAGGACTCTATTAACATGTGTTGAGACAATTGGCGAGTCTACATGAGGTGAGACAAGAGACTCTCTAACCTCCCATAAAGTGAGGAGAGAATTCCTCTATTCTCTATGTGAGCTTAACCATACTGTGAATAGGAATGAACTAGGTAGTCTAAAAGTAAACTAGCTAGATAAAACACCTTTTCACACTAATAATCTTGATTTACTTGAAATATATTGAGGAGAATGAAAGGAATTTAAGGTTTGTTTTGCAACAAATGAGAGAGAATTAATTATATGGAAACCTACTCAAGTGCAGTTTTTATCAAAAGAAGGTGTAGTATTTAGGCCACATTATCTCAAGTGACAGTGTCTTAGTAGATTTAGAGAAGATTAAGGCAATAGTAGAATGACTTAAACCTTATAATGTCTCTAAATTCCATAGTTCCATGGTACTTGTTGGCTATTATAGGAGATTTTATTAAGGGAATTTCAAATATTGTGGGTTCCATTACCTCACTTCCAAGGAAAGGAAAAGGGTTTGAATGGACCAAAAAATTCGAGCATGATTTCAAAACCTTAAAGGAAAAACTTACAACTACTCCAATTCTAATTATTCAATATTTGAATGAAAAATTCACTATTATAAGTGATGCTTTGAGACAAGGATTGGGTGGAGTGCTAATAAAAAATGGGTAGGTAGTGGCTTCTGAATCCAAAAAATTAAAGAAATGGGAGTAGAATTTTCCACTGCATGATTTATAGTTGGAAACAATTATTCATGCACTACAAATGTGGAGAGATTTTCTCTTGGGAAAGCCTTTTGAGTTGAAATAGATCCTTTGGGGACTTAAATACATATTCACCCAATCAACCTCAACTCTTGATAGAGGCAATGGTTGGAGTTTGTTAGTGGTCATGATTTTAAGATTGATTACATTAAAGGGAAATAAAATAGGGCGTTGGATCCTCTTAGTAGACTGAGACATATTGAAGTCATAGCTAAAACTCAATGCACCTTGAGGTAGCAAGTATTAAGCAATATATCCAAAAAGATAAACATTATCTAATGGTGAAATCAACACTTCAGAAGAACTCATTAGATCATAATTTTTGTGGATATCTATTTGATCCAAACAATAATCTAAGATATCCATGAAGGATATATGTTCCAAACCATGGGGAATTGAGAAAATTAGTTATGGAGGAGGCTCATAGAATACCTTTCTTAGGGCATTCTAGTGTAAATAAAATGTTAACAGATTTGAAACCTCTAAATTTTTGTAGCTTGATGTCTAGAATGTCAATGAGTTAAGGCAAAGCATACTCACCTAGAAGGGCTATTGTATCCTCACAACATTCTAGAATATAATGTTGGTATGATTGGAATAACCGATGCAGATTGAGAACAATAACTGAACTGGTAAAAGACTATTGGCGATGACATTATGATGAAGAGATTAAGATTGCATGATTGGATGACTTTGATTAGTTATATGTGTTTTCATTGATGGCAACTAATGTTTATTCAAGACTACTGATGTTTACTTAAGTTGTATTGTGTCATCTAAGTCTTTTTGGTCAACCAGAAAGGCTTACCAGTAATGATACATGAAACTGGGAATTAGGACCTTAACCGATAAATGAGGAAATTTTTTGATTGTATCTAGTGATTGGTGATGATTGAGGCTTTGCAATTTGGAATGTGAGTTTGTATTATAGTAACATGTATCTGACTGAAACCGCATCATGTTATGACAACCGAAAGTTATGTTGATAATTTGTGTTGAGTTTTTGCTAGGGTTTAAGGACTGGTAAAGTATTCTCTTAACCGATGATGATTTTTGACTTGGTAGTGATCTACATCAAGTTCAAATACTGGAAATGATGTGGCACATCTCGCGTAAATAGTTGAATTGCTTTTTTGGCATGTTTGAAGATGTAATTTCTTGGGAAACAACAAAATGCTTAGAAGAGTGTTCTAAGGGTTTGACTATGTATTAGATCGAGTTGTTGTGATGAGCTACAATCACTTAACGGTTGATATTGTCTTGAAAAATGTTGTAATGATATGTCTGATGATATAATATTGATCTGTAATGATTTGTATTATAAAATCTTGATGTATCTAGGGTTTAGTTGCCGACCTAGTTGTAAAATTATTTATGTCGGTATTGTTGATGTTTGTTGGGTCGTTTGGTGGTCTTGAGAAGAGTGTGAAGATGAACTAGGGTTTGAGAAGATCTGCTAGAGTGTTGCAAAATTAGAGCATAATTGGATCTAATCAAGCAAGAAGTTGAGCGATATATCTAGATCATTCATTGTTGTTCCCTAACAGTTGCAACAAATAAAATCCCTTTACTAAGTAGGTCTTGACAAGCCTTACATTGTAAATTCCCTAATAGGGTGACTTAACATTTGAGTTCTAAATCCTCTTGCAAGGTTGATCCTAATAGGTCAAATCTCCTAATAGGGCTCATCATCTAAATCCCTTAATCGGGTGACTCGTAATAGGGTTTGCTCCTAATAGAGCATCTTTGTAAGCTCCTAATTGGGATAGGCTCCTAATAGGGTGCATTCCAAAAGAGTGCAAATTCTTGTGGGTACCAATTCCCACCATGGTTTTTCCCTATTTTGGGTTCCCACATTAAAATCAAGGTGTTCATATGGTGAATGTTTTGTTGTGATGTTATGATTCACTTTCAGTTTATGCATGGTTAACAAACACTTAGTGAGCAGCATTGATATATCAGTTTAACAAGTGATTATCAACAGATATCGGTACTGGTAAATGGATTTGTTACTAATTTATGTTTGATTTAGTGAAAGTTTGATAAGTTTAATTTTAAGTTTTTAAAGTGGTGTTAATACTGATTCACCCCCCCTCTCAATATTAATCGGATCCTCTAATATTAATATATAAGTGACAAGTGATAAACATGTACTTCATTCAAGGTTTTCCTATGTTAAATAATATTCATGATGTTAACTTGTTGTTCATTGATAAACTAACCAAGGTAGCACATTTTATTCCCAGGAATCTAAAATATGGCTCCTTAGCCAAAAGATTTGTGTAGATCTTCAAATTGCATGGAGTTTTTGAGACAATCATATCAAACTAAGATAATTGCATGACATATAGGTTATAGATAATTTTAAATGCTTCTTTCAGAATAAAATAAAATTATAGCATGAGATATCATGGACAAATTGATGGGCAAATAGAATGGGTGAATCGGATAGTTGAAGATCTACTCAAGACATATTGTATAGATCAAGAGTACAAATAAAATGAATACCTCCCATTAGTAGAATTTGCATATAATTTTTTTATAAAACATATTTGTGAATGGATCCTTTTGTGTATTTATATGGCTAAAACTATCACATTCCTATCAGTTGGGATAGAATTGAAGACAAGGTAATAATTGGATTGGATATAGTTAGGGAAATATAGAATCAAATGAATAAAAACAAATAAAGGATAAATGAAGCAACTAACAAGAAAAAAAGAGTTTTGTAGACAAATACAAAACATTAAGACAATTCTCTATTGGGGATAAAGTCTTCCATAGGGTCAAACCACATTAAATTTTAATTTCAAATTGACCAAGCTCACATGTAGATATGTGGGGCCATTTGAAGTCTTGGAAGTGATCAACCTATTTTCATATATAAATTATGTACCACCTATTTGAATCCATAATATATTTCATGTTATATTTCTTAAACCATATCATTCTGATGATACTCATATTCTTGATTGGTGGGCTCTGCAGGTATAGGATCTAGGAGTGATTTAGATGGAACCCACACAAATCCTTGATGAGCATAAAGTTAAGTTGTGCAATAGATAATTGCTTCAATATAAGGTCTAGTTGTACCAATATTCTACAAAAATTACTACATGGGAAAATGTTGAGGACATACAATAGTTATTATTGATCACTAAAATTGCTCCTAGGAAAGCAACCTTATGGGAAACTCAGTGATCGCGGACTTGCACATTTTCACTAAGTAACCTCTGGGATTTTAGAATTTGTGTCTTCATTCATTAGGGGAGAAAAGGGGAAGAAGGAACATAAAAGCAAATCTACTCTAAAGTGATACACTGAATTGGTTTTTCCGTCAAACTAAAAAGCATAAAGAACTTCACATACATGTCATTCAGAAGCCCATTCAACAATCTGCATGCCCCAAACACCAATCAAATACATCCAAAGATTTCTTTAATATAAAGAAACATACGCCACAAATCTACTAGATAAAAAGTATGAAACATGATTTAATTAGTAGAATATTAAGCATACATTACTAAAGTCATGCTAGAATTTGAAAATGCATAGAAAACTATCAATGCATGCTGAATAAAGTAAGTTCCAAACAATGACAAATTTAAGGCTAAAATCTTGCCTAGAGAACTTTCCTTATATCTTTTAGTGAAAATAAGTTCAAAAACCTTTTCAAAAAAAAACATTGCACTTCATATAGGGTGGGGCATAACAACCCGACACTAGAAAACATGAAAAGCGTCATAAATATGCACTACTGGCATCTCCATCATTATCCATGAGAAAAATTTAGGAGCACAAGAGAAAATTGCCATTGGCATCTAGCACAACTGCCCCCAACCTCCTGTTGATTGGATAAAAAAATGGTTTGTGACCATTCCTCAACTATTTGGGGATTTTAACAAAATGCCTCTCTCTAGAAAAAACACTCAGGGGGACCTCTCGACCACCATTATGAAAGACACGTGGCAATAGGAGGGAGAGAACTAGGTTTCAGCAAGACTACAAAACATAACCCCTTGGGGAGCTGCCACGTGTTGTATTTACTTTATTTAAAACCATGGGCTAGCGTTGTGAAGGAAAAAAAAACCATCACCACACATCAACTGATCATGTCTCCCTGCCACAGAAAAAGGGGAGGCTTTGAAGATGCGTGTCATGCCAACGCATGGTGGTCATGTGTGAGTTGAGAAAAAAACTTATGAGAGTAAGGAAAGGGACACGTACCTAACAAAATATAAAGGATGCCCCCTCTAAGAGTGGAATGGATAAATAAATCCACAGTTTCTTGGCAACTTATAGGATAATCTTTCCTATGGGATGTTGGAATCCAAAATTTTTGGTTTTCCAACTAGACTTATGCATCCATTGGGTATAACTGATTAAGGACTCACTACAAGGGAATCCAATCATCCTTTGAGAGTTGATCTTGTAATTTGAGGACTTGATAGTTCTAATCGAGGCCAATAATATGATGGAAAGGTAGGTCACCTAGCTCATTGTGAGCTAACTCAAACTAATTATGGAGTTGAGCTAGGGGATGTAACAATTCTTCAACTTTAGATTCCATAGGTGAAACACTTAAAACCTAGGGAAGTGTTTTCTCTCGCTATTGTTGTTCAATCGGGTCCATGATCTGCTCAGCCTTCAAAACTAAATTATCAAGGAGGAAAGGGGAAGGCAAGACGAGGCTTACAAAACACCCAAAACACTCCTTTACATGCAAGGTTGGAGATTAAAGTGTACTTGAATTGGATGTGGCCTGGACCACTACTTTGTGATAATTTATAAAAATATTTGCCCTTCTAGCCAACTGTTTGTGATCCCCAACTCCCACGGTAACCAAATCTTTTCCGGAGGAAACATACAACCAATTAATCAATTTTTGAGCATCAAGGATTTTAGGTGTGACAAAGTAATTGACCTAGTTAATGGTATCATTTGGTTCGGTGCATAGAGATTGTGCATTTGTCAAGAATTTCAGGGCTAGTCTCAGAGAGTGGCAAAATTGTTTCACCATTTCCCAGAAGGAAAAGTAGAGTTCTTGAATTAGAGAGGTAAAATCTGCAGAGATAGTGGAGGGAAGAGCAGAGGGATTCGACAGAAGAGTGGTCTCTTCATTCTTTGCCTCAATGGTCTCATGTAACTCTTTAAATTTTCTCTCTACAATAGATGCCTGGTGCTCCAAGGCTAAGATTTTTGTACCTTTTTTCTACACCACCTCCTGCATTTGAACAAGTATTTTTCACCTATCCTCCAAAGATTGCCTTAGGTCTTTAAGCTCCTTATTGAATTGGACCTACTTGTCTTAAAAATCCTACACCGCTTTTTCTCTTTCCTTCTTTTTCTCTGAAAGGAGCGTTTTCACATTACTTGGCTCCTATGAATATTTCTCTTTATTCCAAATGGCATCTTGCAACTGAGCTTGAATTTGATTTACATATGAGAAGCTCACTCGGAGTTGTCTTGACTCCTGCTAGTCATGGAGCTTCTTGGTCAATTCATTTTTCATGACCTGTTTTGCCTGCAACTGGGCTGCTACATTGTTGAAGGCACTTTGGAGTTTTTATCTTTCTGCCTTTTCTTGTTGAAAATCAGATTGAAGGAGAGTGATTTCTTCATTCCCAACCCTTTCTTCCTTCTTCAAGTAGTCAACCATTACCTTGACATGGTTCAATTCCTCTGTGACTATATCTAAATATCGAGCACACTTTAGGAAGTTAGATGGTACTACCTTCTGTGTCTCCTCCATCATTTCTAATTTGTCCTACAAATGAGTCTTTTTCATATCAATGCTAATGGCATGCATGGAGTAATCTTCCAGTTTCATTTGTCTTATCAATCTGATGATGTTAGGCAACATGGCCGCGAATAGGTTCTGACTCTCTTCATTGTAATGCATCTGTATGTTGGGCTCGACATGCTTCTAAGAATATTTCACTTTTCGCTTTTGAGCCCTCTATGCTTAGGTGAGTTTAGCGAAGATTTATTGTTGCATAAAGTCTAATGGTTAAGGAATTGTTTTCCCTATGAAGGGAGTACCAAGTGAGAGAGAAAAAGGAATCGAGACTATAGGAGCTCTCAGTTGCATCCGAATTGGCTGGGAAAGGGTGGTAGGACAAAAAGGGGGAATGCTTGGCATACCACTACCAAATGGAGATGAAAATAGATTAGCGCTTGACGATGCCAAAGGCATGAAGCTTGCAAATCCTAATACCCACACTATGGAATATGTAGACATAAATTGAGTGGGGGTCATGATAGATCGGGGAAAATTTGATGTTGTGCTCATAGTAGATAGAAAGCTAGCAGATACAAGAGTTGACTGGGATTGCATTATAGTCATAGATGATACTACTAAAGAAGGGGGACTAGAAATGACGGTTGACAAGGGCAAATAAATCAAAGATCAAGAGGAGAGAAGGTGGGGAGACAAGACTACTTGATCCAGAGACGTTGTCATTGTCATTCAAATTTGGATTGCAACGAGTACTTGTGTCTAAGCACTCCTTGGGGCATCTGCTAGAGTTTTCTTCTTTCTTATGGAAGAAGAACCAACATGCACTGGATTCTGAGACTAAAAAATCTCACTGGACCACTTATGCAATTTTTATGAACGAGGCCTTCTAATAGCTTTGCAAGCAACTAGAGAGATCGCTACTTCATGAGTTGGCCCGAGATCGACCTACATCGCTTTCTCTATCTATTAAGATTCCTATTGAGGATCTAGTTATAGAGAATCACTGCCATTTAGGGGAGGCTCATGATCATCCTCTATATCTACATTGTATTTCTTCTATTCTTGTTCGAAAGTTTCATCTAAAGGATGATTGCCTAATGTTAGTCAGGGTTGTTGAATCTCTTATCAGTAGGCCCAAAAATATAATTTATTCTACTCTTTCTAACCATATTCATCCATTCTCCTCTATAAAATGTGAGGGATATTTTTCACAAGACCCACATTTCCAATTGGGGTGTAAAAATTTAGCCATGGCGACCTCTTTTTGGCAAGGATGGCATCTAAGTCCATATATAGTCAAGGATATTCTCTTGGCAGGTTAACCCATGCTTCCCAGGACTCGTGCAAATCATGCACTATAGGATTTTTTGTGTTTAACAGATAGCCATCTAGATCATAACTCCATTGGTCATCAATAACCACAAAACCCAACTGCACCAACTTTGAAGTAAGCATGTCTTTGACCAGAAGTCTTTTCACCAAGACAATGGGCCATAAATCTTGTTGTCATGGGTTATGTCAGTTTCATATTTTCCTACACCTATGTGGAGTTCAACTATAACAAGCTACCTAAATATTTCTAAGGCCAGTGTTCACCTAGTTACATAGGCTGGGAGGCGAAAAGGCTCCTTTGTAAAACTATAGACTTTGATGAAAGAGAAGTCTTTTTCCATGAACCGGTCACAACAGGTTGTTGGCATTGCATGAAAATTGCATTAATGAAGTATAATGTTGTCATTGATTTCCATAGTAATCGGTAATGGAGTTGTATTATAACTGGTAGTGATACAATTTTGCGATCGGTAGTTAAGCAGTCTTGGAAACTGATATTAGTATTTGAAGCAAAGTTATCAACCGGTAACCCTAACCAATGGAGCTTGGAGAATCAGTTATGATGATCTATGATAGAATGGTAATCGGAGATGATTATGCCACGTATGCATGTTGCACATGATGAGTTTCAAAGTGATTTTAGTGCATGAAGATACATGTTTATCTTGGGAATGAGAAAGTGCATAGCTTGAAGTGGAAATCATGTGATGAGTTGTAGGATTTGATGAGCAACAATCCAAGAGAGGTTGAGGTTGTCTACATCAATGTGTAGATGATTACTATGTAATGCAATGGTCATGTTTGAATTGATATGTTTGTAATCCCTATGAGATCTTAGGTTTTGTGATGTGTTGCCGACCTATTGTATTTGCTTATAAGGTCAATGAGTTGTTTTTTAATAGTGTTGGCAATTTTGGTAAGTGTGGTAGTGTGATTGTTGCCGAACCAGAAGGAGTATCTGTAGAATGTTTTGAAGGTAGATGGGAGCATAAATGGATCTGATTAAGTAGACCAGTGCTATTACTAGATCATCAAGACCCTGTTGTTCTCTAACAATTACAACAGTTAAATCCCCTAACCGGGTAAGCTTTAACAAGCTTAGGGCTATCTAAATCCTCTAACCAGGTGATCCATTAGCTTGGATTTGAAATCCTCTACTGAGGTTACTCTTAACAAGGTATTGCTCTTAACAGGGTATTTTAGTCAATTCCTTAATCGAGTGATCCTTAACTGGATTTGTTCTTAACAGGACATTTTTGTAGAGCTTCTAACAAGGCTTGTCTCCTAACAGGGTAGACTTCAGAAGAGTTCAAAATACTTGTGGGTATTCATTCCCACCATGGTTTTTCCCATTTGGGTTTCCATGTCAAAAATCATTGTGTCAAGTGGTGAATTATTTTGTGTACGTTTTTTATATGGTTAATATGTTTAACTAGTAAAACCACTAAGACATGTTTAGATGACCGGAAGTGATCTGAAATGAGCTATTAATAATGTTAGTAAAGTGTTTTGATGTTTTGGTTAAAAGGAATCTAAGTTACAAATTTGTTACATTGTTATATTGATATTTTAGTCAACGGGTAAGCTTTACAATGCAGTTACAGTTTATGGTACAGTATCTAATGGTTGATCTAAGAAGTTGTTTATGAGTTGGGATTAAGTATGGTGAAAGTTTATTTTGTTTTCTATCTACTGATTCACCCCCCCTCTTAGTAGTTGACTAGATCATTATTGATTCATCATGTCATCATGGGATTTACATGTTGACATCTAGCTGATTTGATCCATCGAGAAGTGAGCAAAGGAATTAGGATCTTGTCTTGCTAAATCTTGCATAGCAGGAGTGAGGAAGAAATTGGAAAAATCATACACGTCATGCATAGCAGACAAGATGGGAATCCATGTGGTTATAGGAATTTTCTTCTTTTGATCATCAAACATTGACAAGTTTATGTAACGAATGAAAAACTATACATTCTGATGTAGGAACATATGAACTACAAAAGAGGTGTACTTGAACCTAAACTATTTCAAAAAGCTAATCAACTGATTTGTCATTTCTCAAACAAGGGCATCAACAAAATCATAGCGAAAGGCTTCCCGTTGCTTACAAAGTTTAAAGAGAAATCCCATTTGGAAAGGATATACATTTAGGTCATTATTGAGGCAAAAAATATAAGACAACATTGAGGAAACATCTTGCAAATCTCCTTGTTTCAAATCACCATGCGCCAATGATAATTTTGGGAGCTAGGTGAGCTTTTCTCTATTGCGCCACTAAGAAAGCTTACAACATTTTTTATTTTTTGCCAATATGACTCAAGTACCTCCCGATGGAAAATCTCTATTTCACCTATGAGCATGGGAATGCATAACATGTCCTTGATGGCATTCGCGCTTATCTCTACTTTTAGCAAACTATTATGAATAACTGTGGGGTTCAGACTAAGACCTTTTGTACATGCCTTGATAAACTCAGGACAATTTGGAACAATCAAGACCATATACAATGGAAGGCCGCAATTCTAGAGCTTGACTACCGTCCAGCCTAAATCATTCTTCTTTTTATGCACTCTCACAAAAGAGGCCTCTCAAAGACCCTTCAATTGATTTTGCAATTTGGCATTGTAGACTTATTCAAATCTGTCTGTAACCAAAGAAGGTTTTTTGGTCATAGTTTTCATATTCAACTTTGTTCTTGGGTAGGTAGGCTTCAGAGGCACGAGATGGAAAGCATAAGAGATCTCTCCATACACATCCACCCAAAAATCAGGCATTGAGGAACATGGCATGTCACTTGGAACCTCCATCTCTATATAAATTATTTCTTGTCTTCTGCTTCAAAAAATCAATACCTTAGCACAAATGGATATCTCTTGTAAGTTTAAACAAACTCTGCATTCAAAAACATGTTAATTATGCATCCTACCTTGTGCATGTGCCACCTAAGATTTTTGTACGAAATTAATTTCGCATGACACTTGCATAACTGCCATCTTGACTGGGTTGGAAAGCCATTATGCTTTCTTCCACCATCATTTCAAATGTTCAAATGCTTGCCTCAAAAAATGGACATTCCCTCATTTATTTCTATTAAACTAATCTGCAGTAGTATATCGACAAAGGGGGAAAGTGAAGATTTGCTAAAATAGGGAAAGTGCTATAGAAAGACATGAGGCAAATTCTCATGCCTTGCACACTATCTGAAACCCTGCACAACTGGATTATGATCTTCAATTAATTCCTTTCACCTGCTATGAACATTTATGCCATGGATCAACTTGCGTAGGTTTCTTGAGCTCTTAACACATCCCTTCAGCCTGAAGTCATTTCACTACTCTAAATATGACTCGGATGGGTATCTATTTCCATCTTAGCATTTGGTCTATTTGCAGAGTAGAGGAGCTATGGATACTAGTATTAGATTAGTTAGTAGTAGGCCATATATGGATTTCTTAGGGAATATCTTTGACTGGCACTTACAACGCATGACTAGAAGGAGTAATTCGATCTTAATCTCTACCATAAAATGGGTGCTAGGAGAAGATTTTGTTGGTGCTAAAAATAGATACCGTGTAAACATAGACATCTATCCATAGTTCATGGCATCCTTGCTGGACATTGGTATGAATGGATAGCTTTCTGCCCACCTTACTGAATTCTCTTCCCTGAAATGTACCTGGGAGGTTTAGTTGAGGTGGTCAAGGTTGTTGTGCTTTTCATAGAAATTCCCACAACTTCAAACCTTATGCTTTTTACCGATCATGATGAGGTAGTCCCATGACTCTCATTGGTCTCTAGTTTTAAAACCATGACTCTATCCTAGTATCGAGACCGAGTCAAACAGTCTTCTGACTTTCTATTACCCATGCATTTCTTGATTCCTATTGATGGTGTCACCTGGTACACTGATTTTCAAGACTACATCTTCCTAAGGATCCTGACCCCTGATGATCCTCCCATTCTCCAATTAATCATGCTATTCTTTGATTTGAACTCAAATTATATGGAAGAAGACACTAAAGAAGAAGAAGATGATGAGGAAGACTAAGAACATGAAATCATCGCTTCCATTTTTCTCTCCGCTTCTATGCTAAGGAAGGGCCTAAGAGCCATTTTGTATATTTATATGTAAAGAAAATAATACATAATATAATATAATACTTTTTCTTTCATATTACTATGGCTCTTTTCTCAGAAATGCATTTATTTTCTTTTGTTTTGCTCAAGATTTTCCATTTTCAAACAATTAAAAGGGCTTAAGAAATTCAAAATTCTAGACAAGGACAAAAATGACCTTCCAGATATGGGAAACACACTATTTACAATATTTACACGATTAAATCTTGGAAAGCTTAATTGAAAGGTTTAATATGGATCCCATTAATTGGAATCCTGAATATTTCACCTTGCATATCGTCTAGAGTGAAGGCATTTAATTCTTTGCATTCGAGGACATGGAAAGGACCCTCCCACAGGCTATCAAACTTTGGGTGCTGACTTGGTTTAGAAATTTTTTCATTATATTTTAAAATGAGGTCACCACACTTAAAACCTAGCTCCGAACTCTTTTTATCAAACCATTTCTTAACAATTTGTTGCATGTTATGAAAGGAATTGAAATCTTTCTCCCTCTTTTCCTGTAATCCTAAGCACTCTAACAATCGTATTTCCATGGGTTCATTCTCTTCTAACTCTAGAGATTTCAAAAGTTGCAGAGTAGGGATCTCTAGAGAAACCGGGAACTAAGATTCCTTACCATACACAATTTTATATGGGGAGTTATTCAATATATGTTTTGGGTTCACTCAATCCATCCAAAGGGCACTGATTAAGTATTTGTGCCATTATTTTTTATGCTCAGCTCCTATCCTTTTGATGAGTCAAATTGGGTCTTTATTTGTCGACTCGGCTAAACCATTTCCTTGTAGATAATGATTGGAAGATTTGTTTTGGTTAAATACCATGGTTGAGGGAAAATTGAGTAACCCAAGAACTTATGAAATCTCTGGCGTTATCTGAGATAATGATTTTTGGTGGACAAACCTTGAAACTAGTTCGTCTAAGAAACCTAAGATTTCACCCTCAATTGAATTTCTTAAGAGAATTGCCTCTATGCATCTTGTGAAGTAGTCTGTCGTAGTGAGGATCCATTTGTGGCCAATTGAAGATGTCGGGTTGATCATCCCTATGAAGTCCAATCCCATTGAGTGAACAATTCATCTACCATTATGGGCCTGAGTGGCATAGCCACATTTCTATGTTTCCCAACATAGAACTGACATTCCTTACATTCGTGGACAAGAGCATGTACATCATTGAATAATGAAGGCCAATAATATCATGTGTAGGTGATCTTGATAGCGGTTGTTTGAGTTGAGAAATGACCTCCCGCGGGGCCATTGTGAAAATCATGTAAAATTCTCTTGGCTTGTTGCTTATCCACACAATGGCGTATCACTCCATCAAAGTTTCTCTTGAACATGATTCCTTCAATCAGCCATAGCCATTGTTCTACAACCTATAAAACCTCCTTTTTTAGGGGAAGGTTTAAAGGTAACCTTTCGGTTTGCATAAAGTCCTTCCTATCAATAATCGAGTACCTTTCATCTTGGTCTGCATGCATTTGTTGGTATTTTGGTATGGTTTTGTCATTGATGCCAACACCTACTTTGGAGATCCAACAACATTCACCAGCAAATAGTAAACTGTGCAACAGTTACCGGTATATGATTAATCGGTAGGATATAATGATTCACCGGTACCTGGAATGACATGGAAGACACTTGGTAATGTCAAAGACATCATGTGGACATTTTATTTTGAAGTAATAATCATTGGTATATTCTTATTTGCATATTTGCTTTTACTGGCAAATAGGTCCAAGTTATCTAGGGTTACACTGGTAGGTTTATCTTTCCAGATCAGCATGGCACGCTATGGGAATGATTTATTATTGTTGTAAATGCATTAAGCCAACATGTTCAATCGATTATTGCATCAGATATTGTATTGTTTGTAAAATGTTTTTATTGTAATATCTTGTAGAGCTGACCTACTAAAATTGGTCTTAGGGTATGGTATAAATGTAAGATCTTATTTGTAAGATCAAGTGTGAAATGTGAAAAAAATTCAAGTGAAAGTATATGCGAGATAAAGAAGAGGTATACATGAAGACATCATTTGAAGGTGAAGTTAGGTTTTTGTAGAAGCATATCAGCATTACACCAGTACTGAATTCAACATATGAAGATGCAATTTTGTGCAGTACATTCTTATTGGATTTAACCATCCAACTATAGTCAGTGTGACTCCCATTTGTGATTGAGTAGTGAGCTCTAGGTTGTTGGCCTTTCTGCATGTGCAGACCCCTCTTGTACACTTACTATCTGTAGTAGTATCATCTGATTGTGGGTAAGGTTTCCCACCGTGGTTTTTCCCTTACAAGGTTTCCATGTACAAATATTGGTGTCATGTGTTGTGGATGACTTTGTGCTTATGTTTCATGCATTAATTCTTACCGGTATAACAATTTACTGTTAACACTGTCTACCAACATACTTAACTAATTTACCAGAATTAAGCATTAAGTTGGTTAATAAGTTTTTGGTTTGAATTTATTAGACAACTGATTCACCCCCCCCCACTCTCAGTTGTCTCCGGGACCTACAATTGGTATTAGAGCCTAGTCCTCTTTTTGCAGAAGTTTAACAACTTGAGGAGATCCAATGTCTACTAATTATTTAAGAAAGGATAGTCCTAAACTTGATGGAACCAACTATGGGATATGGAAAATCAGAATGGAGACACATCTGAATTGCATTGGTAAAGACATCTAGGAAGTTACTAAGAATGGTTATACTGCTGCTGTAGCTAGTCAGACTGCTCCCACTACTTTAGCTAAAGATGAACAAAATGATTGCAAAGCAAGAGAAGCACTCTTGAGTGCATTATCAGATCAACAAATCATGGGATTATTAGATAGGTCCACTGCAAAAGCTATTTGGGATCATTTGGAAACAATGAATGAAGGGAATTCCACAGTTCAAATTGCAAACATTGAAAGCTTCCGAGTTAGGTATGAACATCTGAAAATGGAAGAAGATGAAAGGATTTCTGCTTTTATGGAAAGAGTAAATGAAATTGTTTTGGGTATCAAATGTTGTGGAGGAACCTTGAGTGAAGATGAGATTGTTTCAAAAATATTAAGAGGTTTGCCACCGGCATATAAAATGAAGGTTACTGCTATAAATGAGTTGAGAACAATACCTAATACATCAGTAACTAGGGATACATTGATTGGAAAACTTTCAGCTTTTGAAATTGAGGAATTTGGTCCTGTTACTACTATAAAAACTGATTTGGCCTTCAAAGCATCAACATCATCTACTCCATCCTTTGACAAATCAGACTGGAGAGCCTTTTATGCAAGAGAACTTGAAAAAACCAGAAAGGAGAATGAAGAGCTTGAAGA
Source organism: Cryptomeria japonica (assembly GCF_030272615.1). Classification (NCBI taxonomy): domain Eukaryota; kingdom Viridiplantae; phylum Streptophyta; class Pinopsida; order Cupressales; family Cupressaceae; genus Cryptomeria; species Cryptomeria japonica. Next base: position 428,317,340 of record NC_081410.1, on the reverse strand, counting down.
ACTTGAAGCACTATTTGCAAGAAAAATGCCAAAAGGCCCAATTGGAAGTAAGTATGAAGGTAAAGAACCCTTTAAATGTTTTAACTATAATAAGATTGGTCATATGGCTTCAAGATGCCCTGATAGACATGCTAGACTAAGAGAAGAAGCTAGAAGAACATACAAACCTAATCCTGAATATCAGAGATATAGATTTAAGAAAAACAAAGATAAATCTTGTTACATTGCTGATGAAGGTGTGACTGATGATTCTGATGAGGATCCAGCAGACAATGGATGGGTCTTTGTTGCTATAACAGAAGATCAACCAATACCTATTGCTCAACTGGTAGAACAAGCCCTAGCAGCTAAAGTTGAATCAAAGGATGAATGGATTATTGACTCAGGATGCTCACATCACATGACTCGAGACAAAGGTAAATTCTTGAACTTTCAAGAATACAATGGAGGTTTAGTAAGATTCGGAGATGACAAAGCCTATTCAATCAAAGGTAAGGGTTCAATATCTCTTGATGGTAAAGATAACACTGACAATGTCTACTATGTTGAAGGATTAAAACATAATCTTTTAAGTGTTGGTCAATTAGTTGAGAAAGGTTTTCAGTTACAATTTAAAAATGGAAAATGCAAAATCATGAATAGAACTGGTTAGGAAATTGCAACCGATAATCAGACTAGAGGTAATATCTTGCAGTTGAATAACAGTGAAAAGGCATGCTTAATTGCACATATAGATGAAAATTGGCTATGGCATAAGAGACTATGTCATGTAAATTTTGATTGCATGGTAAAAATCAGTACTTCTAAGGCAGTTAGAGATCTACCTAAAATTGTGAAACCTCAGAATACAATTTGCAAGGAATGTCAATTTGGAAAACAAGTTAGAGATAGTTTCAAAAGTATTCCAGAAAAATCCAATAATGCCCTTGATTTAATTCACACTGATTTATGTGGTCCAGCCAGAACTAAAAGCTTACAAGGTGATAGATATTTCATGCTAATTATTGATGATTATTCTAGAATGTGTTGGGTTACTTTTCTTAGAGAAAAATCAAAAGCACTTGGGAAGTTCAAACTATTCAAAGCAATGGTTGAAAATGAAACCAGTAAGAAAATTAAATGCTTAAGATCAGATCAAGGAGGAGAATTCACATTTAAAGATTTTAATACATTCTGTGAAGTAAATGGAATCAAAAGATAGTTATTAGCACCTCAGACACCACAACAGAATGGAGTTGTTCAAAGGAAAAACAGAACTATTTTGGATGCAGCAAGAAGTATGTTATCAGAAGCAAATCTACCACATGTGTACTGGAGAGAGGCAGTAAGCACTATTGTCTATACATTCAACAAAGTTCACATCAAAGGTGAAACCAGTAAGACTCCTCATGAACTATGGTTTGGTAATACTCCTACTCTTAAGTATTTCAGAATTTTTGGAAGTAAATGTTATATTAGAAGAGATGAGTATATTGGCAAGTTTGATCCTAGAAGTGATGAAGGAATATTTCTTGGTTATTCATCTAAGAGTAAAGCATATAGATGTTTTAATAAAAGATTACAGAAAATTGTTGAGAGTACAAATGTAAAGATTGATGAACAATTCAGAGGAACTTCAAGGTATATAGACTCTGAATCGGGAATAGAAATTATGAAAAATGAACCTACAATAAATCCACCGGTATAGAATGATGATCCAGTTACTCAGGTATCATCAGAGGATTCCACAGTAATTGAAGAACAACAACAGACTAAGACACCCCGGTATGTAAGACTGAATCATTCTGAAGATCAAATAATTGGAAGCAAATTTAAAGGAGTCATGACAAGAGGAAGATTGGCAAATGAAGAGGTATGTCTTATTTCTCAAATTGAACCATTATCTATCAATGAGGCATGTGAAGATACATTTTGGATTAAAGCTATGGAAGAAGAATTAGGACAAATTCAGAAAAATAATACTTGGACATTAGTTCCCCGGCCTAAAAATAAAAATGTAATTGGAACCAAATGGGTATTTAGAAACAAACTCAATGAAGATGGTAAGGTTGTCAGAAATAAAGTGAGACTAGTGTGTAAGGGATATTGTTAGAAAGAAGGAGTTGATTACAATGAAACCTATGCATTGGTAGCTAGAATTGAGGCAGTTAGATTATTCTTGGCTTTTGCAGCCCACAAGGATTACAAAGTTTATCAAATGGATATTAAATGTACATTTTTGAATGGAGATCTTGAAGAGGAAGTCTATATTGAACAACCTGATGGATTTTCCTTGACAGATGACAATGATATGGTTTGTAGGTTAAGAAAAGCTCTATATGGATTAAAACAAGCTCCAAGAGCTTGGTATGCAAGATTGGATAAGTATCTTTTAAAGATTGGTTTTACTAAAGGAAATGCAGATAGCAATTTATAATACAAAGTAACTAATGATGACATCTTGATTATTGAAGTATTTGTTGATGATATAATCTTTGGAGGAGAAGATGAATTATGCAAAGAATTTTCTCTTGAAATGTAGCAAGAATTTGAAAAGTCTATGATTGGAGAAATAAAATTCTTTTTAGGATTGCAGATTTTATAGACTGATAAAGGCATATTTTTGAGTCAATATAAGTACTTGAAAAAACTACTTAAGAAATTTGGGATGGAGAACTCTAAACCGGTAAGAACACCTATGACTAGAAATGACAAATTATCCCAAAGGGATGAATCTACACTTGTTAATCCAACTAGATACAAATCTATGATAGGAGGTTTACTATATTTGACACAAACCAGACCTGATATTATGAATGCAGTATGTATAGTTTCTATATTTCAGAGTAATCCTAGGGGTAATCATGAATCAACAGTAAAAAGGATTTTCCGGTACTTACAAGGCATAACAAATCTTGGATTATGGTATCCTAAAGATGAAAATTTTGATCTATATGCATACACAGATGCAAATTGGGCAGGAGATGTGGATGATAGAAAAAGCACCACTGGAGGAGCATTCTTTCTTGGAAAGAGATTAGTTTCTTGGTTAAGTAAGAAATAGAGTTGTGCATCTTTATCAACAGCAGAATCAGAATATGTTGCAGCAGCAACAAACTGTACACAGGTACTTTGGCTTAAGTAGATGTTGAAAGACATAAAGGTAAAATGCAAGGAACCTATTACTATGTATTGTGATAACACTGCAGCAATTGAGATATCTAAGAATCCAGTATTACACTCTAAAACAAAACATGTTTTTATCAAACTGAATTTTTTAAGGGAAAAAGTTGAAGAAAAGGAGATAAAACTGGTTTATGTGAATACTAAAGAACAACTTGCAGATATTTTCACAAAACCTTTGCCTAAGGAAACTTTTGAGTATCTCAAAGATCAGCTCGGAGTCATACCTCCACCGGTAGAGACTTAGACAGTTGATGATTATCATCAACCGACAAAATTAAATGGACAAATCTTTTATTCTGGTATTTGATGAGGAAGCTACTTCTTAGGGGGAGTAGTTGGTATTTTTGTACAGACTTAAATTTTGTAGCTTTGGCATTTGATGTCAAAGGGGGAGAGATATATGGAAAAACAACATTATCAATTGAGGAGAGATATCTATGGTGAAAATTGGTACAAGATAACATCAAATAACTCATGTTGCTTCCAAGGGGAGAGATTGTCACCTTGAGGAGATTGTTGGTTTTACACTTGGCATTTCTGTTTTGGCACTTTGATGGTTTTTCCATCTTGTGTTGCCATCAATGCGAAAGGGGGAGATTGTTGGTATTTTGGTATGGTTTTGTCATTGATGCCAACACCTACTAAATACACCTACTTTGGAGATCTAGCAACATTCATCGGCAAACAGTAAACTATGCAACAATTACCGATATATGATTAACTGACAGGATATAATGATTCACCAGTACCTGGAATGACATGGAAGACACTTGGTAATGTCGAAGACATCATGTGGACACTTTATTTTGAAGTAATAATCATTGGTATATTCTTATTTCCATATTTGCTTTTACCGGCAAATAGGTCCAGGTTATCTAGGGTTACACCGACAGGTTTATCTTTTCCAAATCAGCATGGCACACTATGGAGATGATTTATTATTGTTGTAAATGCATTAAGCCAACATGTTCAATCGGTTATTGCATCGAATATTGTATTGTTTGTAAAATGTTTTTATTGTAATATCTTGTAGAGTTGACCTACTAAAATTGGTCTTAGGGTATGGTATAAATGTAAGATCTTATTTGTAAGATCAAGTGTGAAATGCGAAAAAGATTCAAGTGAAAGTATATGTGAGATAAAGCAGAGGTATACATGAAGACATCATTTGAAGGTGAAGTTAGGTTTTTGTAGAAGCATATCAGCATTACACCGGTACTGAATTCAGCATATGAAGATGCAATTTTGTGCAATACATTCTTATTGGATTTAACCATCCAACTATAGTCAGTGTGACTCCCATTTGTGATTGAGCAGTGAGCTCTAGGCTGTTGGCCTTTCTGCATGTGCAGAACCCTCTTGTACACTTACTATCTGCAGTAGTATCATCTGATTGTGGGTAAGGTTTTCCACTGTGGTTTTTCCCTTACAGGGTTTCCATGTACTAATATTGGTGTCATGTGTTGTGGATGACTTTGTGCTTATGTTTCATGCATTAATTCTTACCAGTATAACAATTTACTATTAACACTATCTACCGACATACTTAATTGATTTACTGGTATTAAGCATTAAGTTGGTTAATAAGTTTTTGGTTTGAATTTATTAGACAATTGATTCACCCCCCCCCCTCTGAGTTGTCTCTGGGACCTACAACATTAACACTACTTTATCTTGTGCCTCTCTAGAAGCCTCAATCTCTCGAGCTATATTTTTGCTGAGACCCTTTCCCTGGATTAATTTGGTAGGTCTAACATCAATGTCATATTTTAGGATTTTGGTAATCTATTTTTCTCTCTTTTCTATAATTTCTCCATCCATTATGTATTCGCGGACAACTGATTGAGAAACATAGATAGTTGTCTTCTTATAGGCGATGAAATGTTTGAACTTCTTTAGACCTTTCATATTAGTAAATGCTTGTTTTTCCATGAAGTTGTACTTGATCTCATAATATTTCAAAGTCTTTGAATGGAAAGTGGCTAGATGCTCCCATACACCTTCTACATCTTTCCATGTCAGCACAACAACAATACTAAAGTTGCTGCCATAAACATACATTAGAAAAACTTTGGACATGTTTGGGTTAACTAAGACAGGAGCAGATGAGATGGCTTCTTTTATTTTTTCAAAAGATTCATTATCCTTTAGAGTCCACTTGAAGTGAAGGTCCTTTTTCAGCATTAAGGTGATGGGTCTAACCATCCCAACAAAATCAGATATAAAATGGCTGACAAAGTTGATTTTCCCCAAGAAAGATTGAATACCTTTCTTATTTACAGGTAGGGGATTCTCCTTGATGGCCTTAAAGCGGTTCAAATCAATCAAAACCCCTTCTTTGTAAACTACATGCCCTAATAACTTCCCTTGGGGATCTCCGAAGATATGTTTCTTTGGGTTAAGGGAGACACTGAACTCTAGGCATTTCTGGAATACTAGTTCTAAGTGATCAAAATGATCTTCTTTATATTTTGAAAATATTGTCAAGTCATCTAGGAAAATGAGGATGATCTTATTTATTAGCTCTTGGAAAGCTATGTCCATGTCTCTTTATAAATTGTCTTCTACATTAGAGAATCTGAATGGTATTTTGTGATAGGCATATGTTCCCCACTTTGTGGTGAACGTGGTTTTGTGTTGATCTTCTAGTTTGATGAGGACGTGGTTATACATGGAGAAACCATTGAGCATGGAGAACATTTATGACATAGCTACTGTGTGCAAAATTTTCTCCATTGGTGAGAGAGGATAATGGTCCTTTAGAGATGCTATATTTAGGTCCCAAAAATCCAAGTTGGAAACCCATGTACCATGCTTGATCAAATAGATAATCCAATAGTCAATTAATTTTTGTAGTTTGTAAGACATCAATGATTCAATATTTGGATTAACAAGATTCTTCTTTTGTTGGATTGGCTTTGCTCCTTTAGTGAGCTCAATGGTGTGTTGTATTACATCAGGATTATAGCCTTTTATCTCATCATATGACCATGTGATTACTCCCATGTATTCATTGCAGAAATGGATTAGTTTGTCCCTATCATGTTGAGGGACATTTTTTTCCACCTTGAGATTTTGTCCGTTTCCAATTTGAAGATCACTGTAGTTCCCTTTAGAAGCTACAAACTTTCTCTTATCATTTTGGGCATCATCATAATCAAAAAGATTTTCTAAGGTAATTAAGCCTCTTGAAAAATTATTTGATTTTAGCTAAATCACTTGGTCACCATATGCTTCAACAACTTTGGGCTATAATTTCTCAGCAAATTCACATGACTGTTGTATGAACATGGCTATATGTTCATCATTTTCAAAAACATTCCAATGTAAATCATTATGGTATAGCCGGTTTGACGATCACTCGAACTAAGTGTTTGTTCTTTAGAAATTCTAAAACTAGATCAAATTGAGATCCAATCGTAGCCATACAATCAACAGTTTCATTTTGTTTCTGAGGAACTCTCTGAATATTGAAATCTTTAAAACTCTCAATCAGATCCCAAACTCGGTGATGATAGGAATGCATATAGACATGTTTTGTAGTTGATATTCCCCAAACCTAATGGACCATTAGCTCTGAATCTCCCAAGATTCTCAACTGTTTGACACCTAAACGTTCCAGAAGACTCAAACCATGGACCAAGCCTTCATACTCCGCTTCATTATTTGAATAGGCAAAATGGAAGTAGTAAAACCTTAGGATTTGTTCTCCGAAAGGAGAAATTAGGCAAATGCCCGCTTCAGATCCTATTTTGCATCTTTCTCCATCGAAGTGCAAGGTCCATATTTTTGAAGTCAGGTCTTCCTTTTTCTTTTCTCTATCTTGCGGGTCTTTTGACACTTTAGGAATTGTTTGATCTTCATCAAAAATCACAAAATTTCCAATCCTAGTGGTATGATTATTCCCATAGGGGTCCACATCTATAAATTCATTGAGGAAAACCTCTTGATTTTGAGTTTCGTCTCCAGTTATCTCTTCATATTCAAATAATTCCACACATCTCATTTCGTCTCCTGAAATGAATGTATAGGTTGCTTCAAAATTGATCATAGCTTCATCAGCTATATGTTCTAAATGTAGAGGCTCAGACAATATTTTTAACTTAGCCCCATGCTTAGTTATGAGGATAAGGTGAGACCAATCTAAAGAGAGGTATTGTCCTATTTTTGCAGTGAAACCTCTGGACAGACAAAGGCCAAAAATAGGGGGAATATCAGTGACCACTACTTCTTGGGAGAGAGTGATGCTTAGACAAGCGGAGAAAGTGAGTGGCAGATTTTTTATTACACCTGTATATGGTAAAAGTGGATTAACAACAATATTGAAAGACTAAATGAATTCAACCACAAAACCCTAGCCTAACAACAACAAAGATCCACCATAACATATGAAGATTACCTAAGACAATGCAAATCAAATGAAATCACAAAGATTATACCATCACATGTCCAATAGGGTTTGAATCTCCATTCTTCCTATCTCCATTGATCTTGCTTGATATATTTGCTCTCAGATTTTATGTGTGCACAAGATCTCAACAAAGAACGGAAATGTGGTTGCAAGTAGGCTTGATTGCATATGCAAGTTTGAAAGTGTAGTCGGGGCTGAATGCATAGTGAGGATGCACTGATTGATTAGAATGATTGATTAGGGTTGATAATGAAGGAAGTATCCTCTTATATAGAAGACACTATATGAAATGGAGGGATAAGATTGAGAGGTGTAAAAGATAAATGGTCGGCTATGATTAGAGGGTAGGTAAAGAAAATAATAAAATAATGAAAGGGGTAGGTAGTGTATGAATTAAGAGATGAATGACATGTGTCATGGGTAGAAAAGGCTAATGAATTAATTAAATAAATAAAGATTTATTTAATTAATAGAAGAAGTGGAATCAATTAAATAAATAAGATATTTATTTAATTTAGGAAAAGGGTAATTTAAATAAATAAATGTATTTATTTAAATGAGAAATAAGGCTAGAAGAGGATAAGTGAATTAATTAAATAAATAAAGATTTATTTAATTAATAGAAGAATTAGGCTTAGATAATTAAATAAATAAAAATATTTATTTAATTAGACATGACAATTTTAGGTGTCTACAACACCCATGGTTTGAACTTTGTTACCATCAAGTTGCATGACCCCCTATTTATGGGCTCATATTCTAATTTTGAAACCTTTTCTATTTGTTTGGGCATGACTGTAGTGCTATAATTGAAATCAATCATTGAGTTGTGGAGTAGCTTATCCCCAACAATAAGAGTTAAAAAGAAAGGATTGGGCTTTGGCTTACCTTCCTTTATATTAGCAGGAGCCTTCAATATTTCATTTGTAAGAATTTTTAATGTTCATGACTAATCTCCTGACTCAGGTTCATTGTCCTTTGCATATGTTATATTTGTTGTTGGACTAGCTGAAGGCTTTTCTGCTTCACCAAGTACATCCCATAGGTAGTTTTTCTACTTTGGAATGGCCAGATGTCCCACTGGGACACATTTGCAGGAGCAATTTTAACCTCTTGTTCCATAGACATGCCCTGCATTTGAGTTGTAAGTGTGATATTATCCAGCCCCAAAGAAGCATATACCCCATCATTAGGACCCATTCCTTCACTTCATTGATCAACCACCTTCTACTGCAAGTTTCTCCTTGGGAAATTTCATGGCATATGGGCATTGTTGCAGGGGAAGCACCAAGAATTAGTATCATTTGCTAGGTTATTCTGGCCAACAACTAACTCCTTATTTTGATTAAGAGGTATAATTTGCAAAGGGGTTGACACAAGTACAATTTGGTTGTTTGAATGACCTTGAGTAGTTTTCACACGTCCTTAGTATTGATTTTGTTGATAAGGGGGCCTTCCTCCTTGGCAATTCTGAAAAGGAGGTCTAAAGGGAGACACTTGTAGCCTCTTAAGATTGATTCTTTCATTTGAAAAATTCCTAAGAAAATTCTTCATATCGCTTACTTCAGCAACTAGGGAGAAAGGAGAAAAAGTTCTCACTTGTTGGGCATTCGTGTATACGTACATATATTGCAGAGCAGAAGTACTCGAGGGTGATTGCTCAGGCACCTAACTAGTTAATTCAGCAAATACAGGCATAGACGGTCTTGGAGGGAGATTTACAGCATTAATCAAGTTGTTCTCTGCTCACATTGCAAGCTCATATGTGTTTAGAAGCATGTTGTCACCCAAAGATTGGATCATAATAGATATATTAGAATTAAAAGCTTTTAGGTAGAACACGAAAGCCATATTTGCAGGAAGTTGAGCAGATGTAGGTATTCTTTTCTAGGCCTTTTGAAACCTAGAATTAAAATCAGTCATAGCTTCTTGAGGATCCTAATTGATGGTTATCGGTTGCTACAACAAGGAAGATTTGTCTCTCTTTTCAGTGAAGCACTCGAAAAAATGGCCCCCAATTGATCCCAGTCTCGTATAGAATTTGGTGTAAGAGATATATACCAATCTTGAGCTTTCCCTTTGAAGGAAGCTACAAGATGTCTTAATGTCATATTTTGTTGTGTGATATTATGTACAGTGCATACATCAACTACGTCTTGCAAGTGTTCTCCAGGGGTTTTATAATCTTCTCCCATAAAATTTAGAAAAAAAATTTATGTGGAGGTAGGAATTACTTCCCACTGAGCAAGAGGGGCAGGTGGAATAAGGGGGCTACTGCTATTCCATGTAACAAACTTTCTAGTAGGCATTGCCATTCATATAGGGATCTAGGCTATGATTGGTGCTCCTCTTGCTAAACTTGTAGCTTGTACTGTCACCATAGATGGAACTAACAGGTTCAGATTGAGAATAGATTGACTTCTAGTAATAGATCTATGATTCATACACCCACTTGAGTTAAGAGAATTTCAGTCCCACGATGCATGCTAGAAAAAAGAACCATTGATCACTAAAATTGCTCCTAGAAAAATAGCCTTATGGAAAACTCAGTGATGGGGGACTTGCACATTTTCACTCAGTAACCTCTGGGATTTTAGAAGTCATCTCTTCATTCATTAGGGGAGAAAAGGGGATGAAGAAAACATAAAAGAAAATCTACTCTAAAGCGATGCACTGAATTGGTTTTTCTATCAAGCTAAAAAGGACAAAGAACTTCACATACATGTCATTTTGAGGCCCATTCAACAATATGCATGCCCTGAATACCAATCAAGATACATCCAAATATTTCTTTAACATAAATCAACATACACCATGCATCTATTAGATAAAAAGTATGAAACATGATTTAATCAGTAGAATCTTAAGCATACATTACTAAAGTCACATTGAAATTTGAAAATACACATAAAACTATCAATGCGAGCTGAATAAAGTAAAACAAGAGGCCACAAGCATAGTTTGATTATCTTAATCCAGGAAACAATAACAAATTTAAGGCTAAAATCTTGCCTAGAGAGCTTGTATCTTTTAGTGAAAATAAGTTCACAACCCTTTGCATAAAAAACATTGCACTTCATATATGGTGGGGCATAGCAACCTAGCACTAGAAAAAAAGAAAAGCATCATGAATATGCATTGTTGGCATCTCTTGCATTATCCAGGAGAACAACAAGGAGCATGAGAGAAAAATTGTCATCGACATCTAGCACAATTGCCCCCCAACCTCATGTTGATCAGATCAAAAAATGGTTCATGACCATTCCTCAACTGTTTGTGGCTTTTAAAGAAATGCTCCCTATCTGGAAAACACACTCAAGGGGACCTCTCACTAACTATTATGAAAGACACATGGAAGTAGGAGGGAGAGACCTGGTTTTCGGCAAGACTGCAAAACATAACCCCTTGGGGAGTTGCTATGTGTCACATTTACTTTATTTAAAACTATGGACCTACTGTTGTGACGGAAAATAAAACCATCACCACGCATTAGTTGATCGTGGATCCCTATCACAGAAAAAGGTGAGTCTTTGAAGATGCACGTTGTGCCAACACATGGCGGGCATGTACGAGCTAAGAACAAAACTTATGAGAGCAAGGAAAGGGGCACATACCTAACAAAATATAAAGGAAACCCTCTCTAAGAGTGGCATTAATAAATAAATCCATAGTTATTTCCTCATTTATTATCTTAAGTTAACATTTAATTTTGGTGTGCTTTGACATACATCAAGACAATGTATCTTCCTAGAGGAGGAAGATATCATATCCAATTTTTTGCTTAAACTAAAATATTGACATTAAATAACTGAAATTTTGTTGTGTTGAACTAGAAGTAATTAAAATTGAATGTTATTTTGAACAATGGGGAAAAAATTCAATAACGAGTTTAATAATGATTTTTTGATTTTATGGTACTAAATCGAGCTAAAGTTTATTGTTGTTTTTCTAAGCACAACAGATAGGTTGACACTACACCGAAAAGTAAAAACCATCAGGGAGAAAGTGTTATTGTGAGGATCCAGTTATTATTGAGAGGGGGGGTGAATCAGTAATAACAAGAAACTGCAACTTTTCACTAGTTTGCAAAATACTTCACAAAATAGTTCATAACCAGTACCGGTATCCATTCAATCAATCACTTAAAGTAGATTTGCCAAACTACTCATTCATATATTCATCAACATGTAAGGAATGAAATTATATCAAAACCACACATAAAAAATGAACCAGCACATGAACATTGATATTTTTCACGTGGAAACCCAAATGGGAAAAACCACGGTGGGAATTAGTACCCACAAGATTTGCACTCTTTCGGAATGCACCCTTTTAAGACCCTAGCTCGGTTAGGATCTTTACACCAATGCATGGTTAAGAACAAACCTTGTTAGGAGTCACCCGGTGAAGGGATTTTAACCTCAGCCCTATTAGGAGCTTTACCCTATTAGGAGAAACCTTGCTAAAGGATTTAAACCCAAATTAATGAGCCACCCAGTGAAGGGATTTACAAGATTAGGCCTGTTAGGACCTACCCAGTTATGGGATTTTAATACTACTTCAACTGTTAGGAAACAAAAGATAAAAATGATTTGGTCTCACTAATTCATAGCTTGCTATTACATATCCTTTTCAGCTCCAATCTGCTTCACTCATGCAAACATCTCAAACTGGTTCGACACACTATTCTTCTCTGATCAACAAAACACTAAGCCTTCTCAAACTAGACCTAAATAAACTTTACAATTAGGTCGGTTACATAACCCTAACTTTCAATGAATCTACATCATAGATCATATCAGATTATTAAAAATCATTACAATTTATCATAAAGATCATTACAACAAATTTCAAGACAATTAAAGTTGCTGAATGATCATAACACATCGCCGCACATCAATCAGATAAGCTATCAAACCCTTAACTCATTTTGCTAAGAACTTCATTGTTTCCCAAAAAATTCACTTCTTGATCGCGCTAAAACAACATCTTATCCATTCACATGGATTCTACCACGCCACCACTAAGTTAAGAACATGAAAAGTATCACCGCCAAATCATCAAACATCATCAATCAAAGATGTTGTTATCGATTCTTAAACCCTACACAGAATATACAGTATCCAATTATAAACATGACTTCCAGTTCTGCAAAAATGAAGTGGTTCCGGTCATAGACTCATTATAATGTCATAACCATACATTTCAAACCGCAACACCTAACTCAACATAGATCTCTACTGCAATCATCTCCTTCTCTATTCCTACTTACCGGTTAACTACTTGACTGCTACTTAGTAGTTTTTCTATCCAACTCAATTCATTTCAATCCATTATCGGTTAGACTTAGATAACATCCCAAACATAAACAAACATGGTTTCCATCAATGACAACACAAATAACTAATCATATAGTCATCATATCACAATTATATCATCACTAACAATCCATCAATATATCATCACCAATAGCCCATCAATCTCATCATATCAACATCATCGTTTACTGGTAAATCATCATCTCATCAGCTATGCCAACATGCCAACAAAAGGAAGCCTAGCATTTTGGAAGCGTAGGGTCGTGATGAAAAATACACACTTAAACACTATTAAATTTAGTTTTACTTGAATTAATTATAAATTTTAGTGGACATGTCTTGTTATGACCAATTCTAAAAAATGAATTTATCTTCTCTTAATTGCAAGGAATATAAATGAGAAATGTCAAAATATTGAGAAATCATTCTTCGTAATTATTTTATTTTATTAATCAAATGTTGTTATTGAAAGAATCTTGGGAAATTAATAACCATTTTAAAAAAAATTCTGTTACAAAGAATTGGGGAGGCTAATTTTAGAAACAATATGAAATTAGGGTATTCTCTCCAACAATGCAGCTTCCATTTTTCTCCAATTTTGGCATACTCCACATAATGGAAGAAAATAGGCTTTAGGAAGGATCAAATCTTAGATATAAATAAAATAAAGGAGATATAAATATATGTTTGAAACTAATACTATGTGACACTCTCTATTAGATCTATTCAAATGAAACTCTGAAATAAAGTAGTTAGAAATATGCTTGTATTAATGTATGCATATACCTTTGCATATGTAGTGAATCAATCAATATTCTTTAACAACTAAGAAGTGAATATAATCGATTTTAAAGTTATTTCAATTTTATTATTTTATAGACATTTCAAATGAAAACTAAAAGAGCACACTTATGTCGTAGATGAAGTTACATTAGCAATACGTAGATTAGTTAAATGCATGAAAAGAAAAAAATTATTTTATTTATTTTCTCCTCTCAACTACCACTCACTCTGAGTTTAACTATCAATCAATCATGTCTATCTCCATCATGCAATTAGTTAACTTCGTAATAATAACAATAATGATGATGTAGTCTTAATAGCTTTTTTGCTTTGGTCAAGAGTTTAATAATAATTTAATATTAATGACAATATAATAGTAATGATCATGTAGTCTTAATAGATTTTTTTGCTTTGGTCAAGAGTTCAATAGAAATATAAAAATATATTCACATAATAATATCTTAATAATTATATTAATAAAAATATAATAATAGTATAATTTTTTAAGTAGAATAATAAATAAATATGACATCTTTCAGAGTACTTTACCTATATTCCTCTAAAGATTGGTATGCTAGTATTATTATGATCCGTATTAGGAAAAAAATATCATCATAGTTAATTTGTGATCATTATTTACTTAGGATTCTAGTTATCATGTGACATCACTCTTTTTTCTGAAAACTTCCTTGATTACCATTTCTAGTGGAATAGGAATATGATGATAGGAACATAGTCTAGTTAATTAGGTTAACATATACAATAAGATGTATGTCATGGTGAGATAATAGTACTTATATGTGTTGTGGTCAAGGTCACATGTTATCACCTTTGTGAGTTAGTCAATAATTCTTAGCTTGAATCAAATAATAGATGTTATTATAAGGATTTTTTACAAACTTAGTTATGAACTCTTCTATATAATGGTATGTTAGGGTCAAATAATTTTATTTTTCCTTAGAACACGATCATGTTTTGTCTAACCATCAATCGTAGGAACATGTGGGCCTTAATTAGAAGTGATCTTTTGTTTGGTGACCTTGTTTGAATTCTTGATAAATGAATGATATTTCTTAATTAAGACCTGATGATTGGGATTAATGATATTGAGTATCATGATACTTTTTTCCTCTTAGCTTACCATGATACTTACTATAGTTGTACATGTTGGTAGTTGTCATTAATGATTTTGTGTTGTCATTGATGTCAACCCTTTACTTGTGAGTTGATGATATAAACCCAGTATTGAGATATGATTTTCAGTTAGTATTGGAGATTATTGTTAGCTCTTTGATGATAAAAGTATATGTTAAGCTATGTCTATTGGAGATTGTTGGTATTTGTTGTCATGATTATTGAATAGATGTGTGTGAAAAAGGTTGTTGGAGATTTGAGATGAATGAGAAGAGAGGTTCTTTTTTTTGTTGATGTCTACACATAGTATGTTGTGTCATGATGATGGGTGAAGATTAGATACATTAAGATGAGGATTAGAAGCATGATGATGAAGTGATGATTTTTGGATGTTCCTACGTATACTATAGGTTGGTGTAGTATCTTCTTTGTTTTTCCAAAGTGAAAAAGTAGAGTCATTGTATCTAAAATTTGATGAAGAGTGATATTTGTAGGAAGATGTGTTGAATGTATTTTGGAAGAATGCTCCATATTCCTATAATTTTGGATATATGATCTTGTAGTTTTGAATACAATGTCTATTCTTTGTGGATTTTGCACTCCCATATTTTCACGTCCCTCGTATTGTAACTGATGTTTTTGGTAATTTGGCAGTATGTTGGCAATGTGTTGACTGGTCCAGAGAATGCTTCACATTTCTCTAGATTGAGGTTTTTTCTTCTACGAATTGGAAGGTACGCTTATAATGTCTATGCTATGTCTTAGTTTAGATTTCAACTGATAAGGTTTTTTGGAAGTATAATTGTTGCATAACTGGGTGCTTAGCATTCTAATAAAAAATAATTCTATATCAATTTGTTTTTTCCAGCTGATTTTTGGCTTGAAAATGTGCACTTTAATTATATGAGGATGTTGTTGAGGGTTATGGAATGCATCTATGTGATGGCACGATTTTGGATGGTCTATTTCATGTCACATTTGGTTTGGTGTTAGTTTTTAGGGTAATTGGAAGCTATAATGCTGATAGGGCTTGTTCTCTTGCTTGTGGTGCATCTTTGGAGGATCTCCACTAGAATTGGAAGATGTGTTGAGTTTATTTGGGGTCCTACTATGACTTGTGAGGAACTACATTAGGGGAATCTATATGGAGAAAGTGTTTTTGGGCTAACTAGTTATGTGCTACATGTTTTCCTACAAGTTAGCTTGTTGTTGACCTTGGAGGATGTGCACAGTGTGTGTGATGTTTGGTACCACATTATATATTAAGATGATTATAGTTCCTCTCTATCTCCTAGATAGGACTGGTTTCACCAAAATTATGTTTTTTGATCGACCTTGTGGTATTACTTCTTGTCCCCTATTCTAGCTGACCTAATTAATGTTTTAAAATAATGCCAATAGTATACAAAGAAGATCAAATCAATTGAAAAGAATGTGGTTGTGAGTGGAGTGTGAAAGATGTGACTGTGAAGCAACAAGTGCATCTAGTGGAAGTATTGGAGCTAAATTGCCTAATGATTACTTGAGGCAGTGAGTCAAGAGAAACTATATTTCAAGGATTTTGTTGGATGTTGTGATGCTAAAGGAATATTCATTGTAACTTATAAATTCATGTATCTTTCTTATAGACAATGAGTCTCCTCAATAATTCCTTTGTATCTTTCCCTAAGGAAGTGATCCTTAGTCTACAAATCCTTTTGAAGCAGTGAGCTTTCTTGGTTAGTGAGCCCTTCAACAAATTATAATATTGTTTATATAGTGTGAGTTAACTCTTACCAAGGTTTTTACCTTCTTGGGTTTTCCATGTATAACTGGTGTTCTCTTGTGTATGTATGTTCATTGCTTATCTTTCTTTTTTGTTGATCATATTAATATTTAAAGTTTAACATGAATTAAATTATACAGTGTTAATATTTGTTCAAGGCTGATTCACCTCTTAGTCGTGGGGTGTGTTTAACAAGACCTAATGAGTATAATCTTATGATAGTTATTAACCATAGATTCAGTAACACATGTAAAATAATTTGACTTTTTTATGTTTACTTCTAGAATCATGATATCGGAACTCTTGACAATAGGTAAAAAATGATAGACAATACAAGTAATGTATGTATGTATGTATGTATGTATTATGTATGTATGTATATATGTATACATACATGCATGCATATATGTATGTATGTTTGTATGTATGTATGTATGTATGTATGTATGTATGTATGTATGTATGTATGTATGTATGTATGAAATTTGAAATAAAATTAGTTTCTTTAGAGTTTAAATATTAATTAATGTTGATATTGTGGATGTGTTGCATTGGTTTTGTCATTGATGTCAACACTTATCAACACTTATCTTTCTAGAGATCTTTGGTTATGTTCACCGACAAGTTCAATGACATGCACAATCACTGGTATTTGGTTCACCGACAGGTTATATTGTTCACCGGCACTAAGGATGACTTGTTATCATCTAGAGATTACTTGGTTATGTCGAAGACATGGTTTGGACACTTGGTTTTGGTGATTTGGTTATTGGTCTAATCGATGTGGCATATTTGTTGTTACCAGCAAATTGGTCTAGGTTATGGACCGGCATGTGTTATCTATTCCAGATCAACACGACACATTATGGAGATGATTTATTGATTGGTTATTATTATAAATGCATTAAGCCAACATGATGCATCACATATTGATTCATTTGTAATTGATTTAATTGTAATATTCTTAGTGAGCTGACCTACATGTTTGGTCTTAGGTTTTGGTATATATGTAAGATCTCATTTGTGAGATTATGTAGAGGAATGTAATATGGTATTATAAGGTTGTGATATTCGGTATATGTGAATATAAGCAAAGCTACTCGTGTAGACATCATTTGAAGATTCAAGGAAGGTTTGAAGAAGACAATCAGAGCTTAACTGGTACTGAATCTAGCATATGAAGATGCTATTTTGAGCAGTACATTATCTAGGATTTAACCATCCTATTTTAGTCAGTGTAACTCTCATTTTGTGATTGAGCAGTGAGCTCTAGGCAGTTGGCCTTCTGCATGTGCAGATCCCATTTGTACACACATACTATCTGCAGTAGTATCATCTGATTGTGGGTAAGGTTTCCCACTATGGTTTTCCCTTTACAGGGTTTCCACGTACAAATATTTGTGTTATGTGTTGTGGATGTTATTTCTCTTTCTATTTTATGCATTAAACTTCACCAGTATTGTTATTAACTATTAAACTATCAACCGACATTAAGTTTGGTTTACCGGTATTATGCATCAAGTTTGATTAAGTTCTACCAATAATGGCTCAAAAGATGATTTGTCCAAAGCTTGTAATCATTAGTAAAGTGTACTAAATGATTGATCATATTAATTATTTTAGTCCTCCTTCTTAAAATTAATTAAATTATATTTTAATTAATTTTATTACTTTACCCCTATAATTAATTTATCAAAATTCATTATATCCCTTATTCTTCTAAAATCATTTCAACCCCTAATATTTCTTCTTAATCCTAATTAGTTAATTAATTCTAATTAATTAACTAATGCCTTTGATTCCTATAAGTCATCCTCCTAATCCTCATCATTTAGTCTAATTAAGCCTAGCCTAATCATGATCAACATTTCTTCTAATTTTATATTCCTCCACCCATTTTCTCTCCTCATAACCCATCCCCCTAACTTTCTCACTTGCATCTTAATCCTCGATTATCCCACCTAATTACCCCCCTTAATCATTTGCACATCCCTTGTAGTGTCCGTCCCAAATTTATCTTTTTCTTTTTGGGCTTCGATAGACTATTTTGTCATAGAATAGACTATCTTGTGATGCTTGGATTAGACTATTGTGGATTTATATATGGTTTAGATTATTTATCATGGATATTGGACATATTATATTACATTTGATGTTACTATTCCATGTGGATGATGACATTATGGATTATTATATGGGTTATTATGATTGTAGGTGCTCATTTGATGACTTATATATACCCATTCTATGTATTGTTTATAATCTCGATGATTTGATGATATTTTATGATGTACTAACCCTAATTAATGATGTGAGATAGATTATGATATTGCTTGATTGTTTGCAAGTGTCTTCTACTATCTTCATGATAAAGGGACGATGTCACATCACTCATTGCGAGCGAGATGTGCCATTGTGATTCTCTATCACATGCCTATATTATATATTGTATATGTTGTATTGTGGATTTGTGGATGTAAGATTTGTAGGCATTAGACATCGACTCCACCTTGCTTCACAGGTATGAGTGTGTCTTGTCCCAATGGCAAGTTGATCGGAGCTGACATGAAAACCCATTCTACACTCTAGGTTTAAGATTGATTACCCTTGTCAGTCTTTGTGTGAGTTGTTGTTCAATGTCAAATGATCTCTTGTGTTGCCCTTTGTTATCGCGCATGGCGTATTGTGTTTATTGTTTGATTTAATTATTATTAATTAATTAATTAAGTTATATAGTTTAATAATGATAAATTAACTTAATAGACTTATATAGTTTATATTAATAAAATAAATATATAGATGGTAATAATAAGATAATAATTAATTGGGAAAGAATAATATTGGATAAATAATTTTATATCATATTATTTATTTATTAATTGGGAATTAATATTATCATTTAGTAAGAAAAGGCTTTATTATTAATTAGAATATTTAATTATATAAATAGCCTTTGATTTATTATTGTGGCTTTAATTTATTATAGCTTTGGTTTATTTATTTATCTGTTGGGCTTTGTATAAATTGTGCCCACGGTTTGATTTACCCTTTTATCCTATTGAGTTAATTAATATATTCTTTCTACCGACCCTATTATACTATTGGTTGTGAGTTTGGGGTAAGTTGATTAAATAATAGTTTATTATTCTTACCTCGGATTTTGGAAAGGGTTGGTAAGAAATATATTTAAATTGTTTATTTTTATTGCCAGACATTTTTGTATAGTTTGGGCTTTGATTTTCTATTTAATCAGCCACCTGTGTATTTTCTCGGGTTACCTTCTCGAATTTCTTCTGCACTTTTTTGGTTTTGGCTAAGGATTTGGATTTTGGAGATTGCTTGGCTTGCTTGGATTTTGTGGATTGCACTTCATCGAATACTTATCATTACTTCTATTGTCCAGGTTGGAGGAAATCTCTTCCCTATGAATTTAATTTTCTAGAAAAGATTGTTTGCCCAATGTTTTCTAGAAAGATTGTTTTCAGGAGATTTGGGAAGTGTTTGTTTGCATAAGTTATATAGATTGATTTATAAATGTATTATATGGTCAGATTATAGTATTGGGGGAATTTATATTTCCTATGATTTTATTGTCGTGAATGGTCGGCTGTGCATTTGGTAGAACTTTGATTACTTCTTTATTTTGTTGGAAATTTGTTGTTTTGTTTGTTCCTTTCGATTCCTCTCTTCAAGGTGTCACTGTTGAGTGCATTTTTGAGAGTTTATATATTTTTTGTGATTTAATTTTCACAATTCATAAATCTATGTTTTTTAAAATAATTTTTTTTTTACCCTTTGTGTCATATGCGCTAATTCAGGAGTCGTATGCGCTAATGTTTTTATTGTATGTGTTATTGTATCTATCATATGCGTTAATCTATGACTCATATGTGCTACTCTTAGTGTCATATGCACTAATTAATTAAGAATATGCACTATACTATCAAGTATATCTACTGATATGTGAATCAAATGTGCTACTTTGTTGGTCAGATGGGCTAAACTGATTGTTTCTACCTTCTGAGTCAGTTTTCGATATTTTTGGATTTCTCAGTTGGATTTTATGTCTGTCCAAAGGCTGGATCTATGTCTTCTAAGTGTCCTAAGATGATCTAAGGATGTATTATTGATTTGGTTGTGCTATACCTTGTTGTGATATTAGGATCTTTGATTTCACTTGGTACTGGTCATTTATGGTTGTGATGTTGGCTTATTGTGCATTTATGGTATTTTATGTTAAGGAGATCTTGGCTAACCGGATTATGTTTTATGAAGCCCTTTTGTTTGATTGCATGTGGTGTTAAGGTCTAGGCACATTATTAGGGGGATTAGGCTTCCATGAGTCTATCGAGCAATAATCATGTATAATAATCATGCACCTAGACCTTAACACCACACACAATCAAACAAAAAGGGTTTCAAAAAATATAATCCAGTTAGCCAAGATCTCCTTAACATCTACTAGATACATGAATACCATGTCTTTTACAACAATGAGCATAGTTCTCAAATACAATTACATAGACATGTCAAATGAATCATGTGCAATAATTGGCTACGAATATCACCTTCATTAGGGATGGCTTAATCTTTTTCCATAAATGGCTTTCCCATCTCATCCTCTAACCTTAAATGCTACCCACTTTGGTCCATTCAAGGAATGTTACATTCCTTGAATCTTCCCATGCCTCCTCTTCCCAATGAATTTTTAATTCCTTTCTCCATTTATTCTTCCCACACATCCATTATTTTAGAATTTTTAACTTCCCTTGTCCTCTCCTAAGGAATTTTATATTTATTTTCTCTTCCCAATGTCTTTGGGGAACTCTTCCCCTTGTACTTGAGAAGTGTGGAGACAAGAAATGTCTTTATGGAAAATTTCTTGGATCTCCTACTTTGTCCTCTCAATCCCCTCCCACTTTCTTTCAATCCTAGCCCTTCAATCAAGATCAATCTTGACCCTCCATTTTGAGTCCCTCCAATCTATAAATTGGAGTCTCCTCTCCTCACAAATCATCTCTTTCATTGCAATCTTATGTTATCCATTTGAGTCCCAAATCCATCCTAAGTATCCTTATAATGCCAAATTGTTGCCTCAAATAATCCACTTCATCCTTCAACTAATCATCCAAATCAATCCAATATTGTTGTGTAATAGAGAAAAAATCACATATCCCTCATAAAAGGAGAAAATCAAGTACAACACTACGGGCACACATCCACATCTAGCTCAATTGAAGGAAAAAGAGAAGATTAAGGTATAATGGTTGTTTGTCTCATTTAAATGCATGGTTTATTGTGTTTTATTTAATGTATGCAATTGATCATTGGCATATATTTTCTCCTCTTCATTTTGGTACACTCGATGGGACCCCAAGTCTCTTGAATCTAACATTTGTTGCAAGTTTTTGTATAAGATTCTCACAAGCCATAAATCTACACTTCCATTCTAGATCTGCGTCTCTGCCTATCCTTCATTGTCTTTGCGGGTCTAAATTGACATCTCTGCATTTTCAAATTTTCCTGCTAATTCTATTTTTGTAGGAACTATGGATCAACATCTCCATCTGCAAACCAATGTCCTAGCCTTAGTTTTGACATCTCCGTAGGATTTAATCAATGTCTATGTTTAAAGTAGCTTGTCTTTTAGCTCTTTTGTTTTAAGCACAAAAATTATCAAAAAAGTAAAAAAATACTAAAAAAAATTGTTAAAAAACACAAAAAATACTTTTTTTGTAAATTCTTATTCTCCAACGATAGTATTTTCTAGTTTTTAATTGAATGCTTGCATATTTTGGATTTTATAAGCTAATTTTTTTCTACAGATTGCACATTAATGTCTATGCAGAGATCTTGACACTCGTGTCAACAGATTGGTACCTCCACCTTGGAATTTGCCCGCTAACTCTCTATTTTTCAAATTTTTCTGGACTAAATGTTTGTGTGCAAGGCCTGAATCGACATCTGTGTTCACTAATCGATGTCTCTACCTAGCATTTTTCTCACCTATTTTCTATTTTTTTAATTTTGAAGTTTTGAACTAATTGTTTTATGTTCAGAGCTTCAATCAATGCCTATGCAAATGCTTCAACATTTGCACCTGCATTTCAATGTCTTTTTTGTAAGTGTTTGTTTTTAGATTTTCACTAACTCCTTGTCCTTGTTGGTTTTTCGCTTGACCAAGATCAAAAAATTAAGACTACTAACTATTGTTGCAGGACGTGTAAAAAGAAACATCATTTTACATTAGTTTAGATTTGCTTTCTTGTTTTAGATCAACAAACATTTATTTTGGGGTTTAAAAAGAATAAGTGTTTTTCGTGTCTTGTGCACTTGCATATGTGTAAGGCGGACCCACCATTACACTGAGTATCCTCTCCCCTCACCTTTGTGGACCTTGGGTGAAAGAGAAAGGTGATTAACAACACTCGTTATTTTTCTTTTGAGTAGAGAATCACCTCTTGGGGGCCTTATCACACCAAGGGAGTGTTTCAAAATTAAGGCACATTGGGGATATTGTATCTCTCAATGGGGTCTCAAGTGGTGTTTTTCGAGCCACTATACAAATATTTTGGTCAACAATCCAAAGTGGTGAGTGAATTCAACTATGTGGAGGCCTTCTCTACACCAATAAGCTCAATTAGAGTCTTAAATGGCTTGCTTCACTAATTCATTATTGGACTGGGATCCCTCAAAACATTACTAGATGTTAGGATAACTGATGGACAACTGAGAGCGGGGGGGGGGGGTGAATCGGTTGTCAACATATTATATTAATCAAACCACTTTATAACCTTTAACCGGATCATATAAACATTGAATACCGGAATAGCGGAAACAAATACTAGTAAGCAATAAAACTTAAGAATGAATTAGAGAATTAACACAATGTGACCATACCACATAACACCATGATTTGTACATGGAAAACCCAATAAAGGGAAAAACCATGGTGGGAAGCCTACCCAAAGTTAGATGATACTTCTACAGAAAGTATGTGATACAATAAGGGGCCTGCACATGCAGGAAGGCACACTGCCTAGAGCGTACTACTATGTACAAAGGAGTCTCACTGACTATAGAGAGGTTATAACCACCTCAAGATAATTGGACAACAATCCAAAAGAATGAACTGGTAGAGATAGCATCTACCATGCCTGATTATAGTCTCGATTAAGCTCAATACCGAAGGCCTTTGACCTCTTACTTAAACCCAATTCGATCACCTATGATCGACCAAGTATCCTTCGCATATTATATTTCATTCCACGACCACGAACATATATTTCATTCCCATACCATGATCTACAATGAGATCTTACATCAATTTATACAAACCCTAAGGCCTAAACCAATTAGGTTGGCCACCTAAAAGATATTACAATAAGATCATTACATACATCCATATTATAATGATATGCCATTTCGTCTTTAGACCAAAACAACATTAACCAATCCATAAATCATCTCAGTAATGTGTAGAGAACACGTTAACATGATACCGGTCCATAACCTAGATAGGTACTAGACCTAATCTGGGTCCCCCATGCCAAAACGATGTCTCCAATCAGTCGAGCCATGATCAAGGATCACCTTTTTCATCCTGAATTTCATCTAGAAGCCGCACCAACACCACTTATGCATCCTATCAAAGATTCTCAGTAAAAGCTCTACTAGTAAAACCTTAAACCCTTACCAGTAATGCAAGATCTTCTACCAATAACCAAAACCTATTTGCCGGTAACAAACCATAATAGCTAGTGTTTGTTGAACACAAAATACCATTGAGAGAGGGGGGGTGAATCAGTGGTTCCTAAACTATTTAACTTTCAAATAAACTTCAGAATATCACATATTCACTTAAACACTAAATAGCCAAACCAGTAGAACAAGAAAGAAAGATAAAGAGATCATTCACACAAATGTGACTCTAAACACCAGATTTATGAGGAAAACCCAATGTGGGAAAAACCTCGGTGAGAAAAGCTGCTAGAGACTACTACTCAAATCCAGTCTCATAGGTAAAACATTGAATTACAAAGATTTAGGGCACCAACCCAAGGAGAACCAGCCCCTGCACCAAGCTTCAACTTGGTGATGTCTATTGAAATACTATTTGAATACAATTAAGGCTTCTTGTTGCAAATGAATTCTGCAACTCTTTGATCAAATAACTCACTGTCGGTTGACAGTCTTATATCCTCCACAAAATCTCACACTACCAGTTGTGAGATTACTTTCTTTGATTCTTGTCCTTTGTTATCTTTCTCTCCCTCTCTCACATAGTCTCTCAATACTCTATGTCACACTTGGATGTTGCTTGCTCTGCCACACCTTGTTGGTTAGGCTCAAATGCAAAACTGCAGTTATGCTGGTAGAATCCTCTCAGCGGTATGCTTGTTCACACACACTGCAACTTTCTTAGAACTATTTATAAGGCTAGCAATTATTTTCTTTTACTAACTCTCTCTCTTATATCTTCCTCTTCTCTACAGCATCATCTCGCTTTGTTTCAAGCTCTCCTCTTTTATCCCATGATTTCTCGCTAGAAAGCAGTTCAAACTTCAGAGTGGTTAGGGTTTCCTCTTCTCAACACAATCTTCATGAGATCTGATCCAGCCTATCTTGGATCGATCACTTGTCCTTCAAGGATGCATCTATACATGGTTTTCATTATCCAATGCATATTTTCTGAAACTAGCAATCTCGAACAAGATCTCCTGCCTTGAAATCTGTCGATACATAAAATGCTTCAGCTGTTTTCTTTTCGAGGTCTTCTTGAATCTGATTTCCTTTGAATTGATCTTGGTGCCAACTACTCCCTAATCTTCCTCTGTCATTGTTTCTTCCTCGAGCCACAATGGTCAGTTACGATCTAGTGATTTGTGGTTGTTTCATTTGTATCGATAGACAGTTTCACCAACCGTGTCAATGATGATTTTGTCAACCTCTGCCTATTTGCCACCTTGGCTCCATGTGACATCGCCATGGTCAATCACTCTTCTCACCGACACATAGTCAGTTCAAACATGAACATTCAGCAAACTCATACTGGTACAGGCCTTTACCAGTAAGGTCTTCTTCTTCTATAAACTGGCACACTATATCGGTAACACATATTCACCTCCAGTGGTTTGTGACAAATTTTAACATTCTTCCTCTTCATCATAAACAAGCAACCATCCTTCAGACCGGTTTATGCTTTACCAATAACCCTTCATTTTGTCTTCTCACACTCATGTGAATATCCATCATGTCGTTTGACATCAATGATAGCTAAATGCCAAAACGCCAACAATCTCCCCCTTTAGCATTGATGTCAACTTCTCTGAAGACACTCTATACCGGTACATTTCTCCCCCTTTGACACAATGACAAAGGGTATTGTGCACTCCCCCTGAACCACATAAAGCTTTCCTAGACAAATGACACAACTCCCAACTTGTGTTGGAGGTACTAAAAAATGCTTACCAATAATGGTTTGGTGCAAATGTTTGCTACTTGTTCGCCAATAGGAACATAATCCATCCTTACCTCATGTCCTTCAACCTTCTCTCTGAGAAAGTGATACTTGATAGCAATGTGTTTTGTTCTGGAATGCATGACAAGATTCATTGCTATGTTGATTTCACTCAAATTATCACACCGGATGAGAATAGGATCAGTGATGTCCACCTGTATGTATTTGAGTCTACTTCATCCAAAGCACCTAAGAGCAACATGTAGCAGTAGCAATATATTCAACTTTTGCAGTAGATAGAGAGACTGAGCCCTACTTCTTTCTATGCCATGAGACCAATCGGTCACCTAGAAAGAATGCACCACCACTTGTGCTCTTTCGATCATAAATGCAACTTTCCCAATCAACATCAATGTATGCTTCCAAGATAAAATATCTTTGTTTGGGATACCACAAACCATAACTGAGCGTCCCTTGTAGGTACCTAAAAATTCTGCTAACAACATTCATATGTGACTGCTTTGGTGTAGCTTGGAATATGGCCACCATGCATACTTATTGAACTATATACGGTCTTGAAGAAGTTAGATATAGTAGAGTGCCTATCATAGATCTATACAGAGTTTGATCCACCACCGGTGATTCATCATTCTTTCTCAATTTGTTGTCGGTCACCATGGGGATACTTACTGGTTTACAATATTCCAGTTTGAATTTCTTCAACATCTCCTTTGCATACTTGATTTGTGAGATAAAGATTCCTTTATCTTGCTGTAGTATCTACAAACCAAGGAAGTAAGTCAATTCACCAAGCATTGACATCTCAAATTCTGATTGCATCTAATTAGTAAATTCTTTGTAGAGGGTGTCCTTGTTGCCTCCAAAGATGATGCAATCTACATACACAACCACAATGATCATCTGGTTCCCATCTTTATTTATGTATAAATTTCTATTAGTACTTCCCTTTTTGAATCCCTGCTCCTTTAGGTACTGATCTAATCTTGAATACCATGCTCTAGGAGCTTTCTTTAGACCATACAAGGCCTTCTTCAACCGACACACAAAAGTCTCATCATCATGTAGCAGAAACCCTTCTGGTTGCTCCATGTATACTTCTTCTTCCAAATTTTCATTTAGAAAGGCATATTTTACATCCATTTGGTATACTTTATTGCCCTTGTAGGAAGAGTAGGCTAGAAACATTCTAATTGCTTCTAAGCTAGCTACCAGTGCAAACGTTTCTTCAAAGTCAATCCCCTCTACTTGAGAGTATCCTTTGCACACTAGTCTAGCTTTATGTCTAACAATCTTACCTTCTTCATTCATCTTGTTCTAGTAGACGCATTTAGTGCCAATGATGTTCTTATCTTTTAGTTTAGGGACTAATTCCCAAGTCTTGTTCTTCTCAATCTGTTACAGTTCCTTTTCCATGGCGTCCATCCATTCTTGTCTTTTGCTGGCCTCATTGAATGTTTTAGGTTCCACTTTAGTCATGAGGCATAGGTTGACTTTTTCATCATTCCAAGCAAGTCTTCTTCTATTCTGCACACCATCAGTCTAATTTCCTAGAATTTGCTCTTCCGGGTGATTCAGTTGTACATACCAATTGGGGGTCTTTTTGGATGCTACCTCTGGTTTAGTATTTGACTAAACTTCATCATCTCCATAGCCAGAGTTATCATACTAGTTAATCTATGGTTGACATCCTTTGTGCATATCTTCATCAAATTTTACATGCATACTATCAACGACTCTTCTTAGTCTTTTATTGTAGCATTTGTAGGCCTTGTTGTTAGATGAGTAACCAAGGAAGATTACTTCATCACTCCTGGAGTCAAAACTTCCTAGACTATCCATATCTTTCTTGATAAAGAACTTGCTTCCAAATACTTTGAAGTATTTGACTGATGGCTTCCGGTCATACCACAACTCATAAGGTGTCATCTTTTTGCTTGTTCTTAATTGAAGCCGGTTTAAGGTATATGCAACAGTATGAACAACTTTTTTCCAATATGTGTTTGGAATATTGGCCTCATTTAACATGGTTTTGGCCATCTCCTTGACTGTCCTGTTCTTCCTTTCTCCCACACCATTTTTCTATGGTGTCCTAGGAGCAGAGTATTGCCTTCTAATTCCATTTTTTTCACAATAATCTTCAAATTCATTTGATGTAAACTCTCCACCCCTATCTAATCTTAGGCATTTTAACCTATACCCGCTCTCTTTTTCCACCATCTTCTGAAAGATCTTGAATCTTTCAAATGCTTGTGATTTATCTTGCAGAAAGGTGACCCATGTCATTCTTGAGTAGTCATCAATGAAGAGCATAAAATATCTTTCACCAACAAGTGCTCTTGTTTGAGTTGGACCACACAGATCTATATGCATGATTTCAAGTGGTCTTGAGGTGTTGTTTTCTTTTGTTTTGAAGCTCACTTTAGTTTGCTTACCTTTTACACATTCATCACAAAATGTGTTTACCAGTTTGATGATGGGTGGAACATTCCTCACACACCCCTTTTTTCTTACTGCAACTAGGTTATCAAAATCTATGTGTCCTAATCTTTGGTGCCACAACCAACTTTCATCTACTTGTCCTACCATACATTGGGACTCATAGCATTCCTTCAGATTATAAATATTTCCATCTGTTCTCTTTCCTTCTATCACAAATTTACCAATACTGTCTTTCTTTATCTGGCAACCGGTTAAGTCAAAGGTGAATTTGTAACCTTTGTAACACATCTAACTCACACTTAGCAGATTGTGCTTTAGGCCTTCCACATAATATACATCACATGCCTTTAGTTCTCCATCAATTCTTAGAGTTCCTTTTCCCTTTATTTTGATGGAGGAGTTGTCTCCAAACCTTATTGAACCACCATTCTAGTTTTCAAGTTTGATGAATTTCCTTTTGTCACCAGTCATATGGTTTGAGCAACCACTATCTACAACCCATAGATTTTTCCTTTCAGCTGTAGGGTAGTCTATACTATGAGACTTGATTCAGCCTTTTCCTTTTCTTTCTCATACCACACTGGTTTGATCTCCTTCTTCCTGTCAGCTACTATATTAATCTTAGGTTTAGTTTCTAAATCTTGATCTGGATTTGTCTTCTTCTGCTTGATCTTCTGGTTTGTACAAAACATTGCTATATGTCCAAAATCTTGACAGTTATAGCATTTTACATTTTCATTTAAGGGAACATCCTTAAAATTATTGTGGGGTACTGGTTTATTCTTTCTACAATCAAAACTCTTATGACCATATCCATTGCACTGAGAATAGACAACATTCATATCTCAAAGTGCATTAAATGGATTTCTACTTTCATAACTCATAGAAGACTTATTGATTAATCTATAGTTAGCTATTCTATGCCCAAATTTGTTACACCAGTAACAATAACCATGAAAGTTTGAAACATACCGGTTAGGTTGTCTTGGTCTTGAATGGAACTGACTCATTAGGGGCCTTCCTTTTATATTGTTGAGTCTGGTGAATCCTTCACGGTAAATTCTTGCATTTCTCCTTGGATCTGCATGTTGGTACAAGAAGTGTTACCTTCAGTTCATTGTTGTATACCGATTTGAGTGGTGATTTCCAGCAGCATCGCATATGTCTTTTTGCAAGTATCCTTGCCCACAATGAATGTCTTTTTCTCTTCACCTTTAATTGAAGAGGTGATGTCGGATTTATCTTTGTAGGTTGAACCAACATCTTGTCTAAGGCCTTAGTGCTTCCTTCATACTTGCTCCTTATTTTTATTTCTTCCTTACTTTCTTCAAGCTCCTTTCTAAGTTTTACTATTTCTGCCTTCAACTCTTGAAGCTCCTTTTCCTTATTTGTTAGATCAAAGACTGTAGCTTCACAAATCCTCTTAGTTTATTCCAACTACAATTTCAAGTCAGATATAACTTGACTGGAATTATCCAAGGATTGCTTCAAGAGATCTTGTTCATCTACTGCAACAAGATTAGCCCTCTTGAGTTCTCTTCTTGTTTTACTCAATTCCTCAAGAGCATTGATAAGTTCACTCTCCAAATCCACTTCAACTTCAATATCCTCCTCTTCCTCATCTTCATCAACGGGTCTATCAAGTGCCATGAAGAGATTGAATTTTTTGTCGTTCTCATGGTAATCATCTTCTGATGCATTTTCTTCATTTGTTGTGTAATCCTCAATAGTATATAGGTTGTTCTGGTTCTGGTAACCTTTCCTTCCTTGCCAGTAGTCATTCCTTTCTTTGTCTTTGCCAGCAGATCTTGTGAACTCTCTTGATTGATCTCCATCAGTTTCTTTGTGAGGGTAATTTGCAGCAAAGTGTCCTACCTTCCCGCAGTTGAAACATTTAAGTGGTAGCTTTCCTTTGTACCGATCGGATCCTCTTTTGAGCTTCTTGACAAAGGTTTCTACTTCTACATCAAAGTCTTCACTGGATTCTTTATGAGTAGCTGCTTCCTTGCCCTTTTTGGTGATGTTGAATGTTGCTTCTTTCCTTGAGGAAGTATCATTGGTTGTTCTCATCTCATAGGCTATCAAAGAGCCAAATAACTCATCCATTGTAAAGGTTTTCAGATCCTTGGCTTCTTCTATGGCAAACACCTTAGTATCATACTTGGGTGTGAGAGATCTAAGTACCTTCTTGACAAGAATCTCATCTGCAATCTCTTCTCCAAGTCCTCTAATAGTATTCAGTGTTTCATCAAATCTATGAAGATAGTCTGCAATCTTTTCATCATCTTTCATTTTGATACTTTAAAGTTGGCCCCTTAGTGTTTGCATCTTGGCTTCTTTGACTTTTGCATCTCCTTCAAACAACCTCTACAATTTGTCCCAAGTCTCCTTTGTTGAAACACAATGCATGACTTTGACAAATTCATTATCAGATAGTCTACTCAAGATAGTATGTTTGGCCTTTGCATTATTCTCATACTCCTTTTTGGCATCTAGATCAGAGGGAGGAGCATTAGGAACAACATACCCATTCTTGATAGATATCCACACATCAAAACCTAGGGAGGAAATATAGGTCTCCATTCTTCTGCTCCAAAAGGCATAGTTGGATCCATCAAACATGGGGGCTTTTGAGGAAGCAAAATCATTTCTTTCCATTGTGGTCAAAGTTCTAAATCTACCCAAGGTCTAAAGATAACCAGGAATCTAAGCTCTAATACCAATTGTTGAACACAGAATACCACTGAGAGGGGGCCTGAATCTGTGGTTCCTAAACTATTTGACATTCAAATAAACTTAAAAATATCAGATATTCACTTAAACAATAAACAGTCAAACTGGTAGAACAAGAAAGAAAGCTAAAGAGATCATTCACACAAATGTGACTCTCAACACTAGATTTACGAGGAAAACCCAATGTGGGAAAAACCTCGGTGAGAAAAGTTGTTGGAGACTACTACTCCAATCCAGTCTTACAAGTAAAACACTGAATTACAAAGATTTAGGGCACCAACCCCTGCACCAAGCTTCAACTTGGTGATGTATATTGAAATACTATTTGAACACAATTAAGGCTTCTTGTTGCAAATGAATTATGCAACTCTTTGATCAAATAACTCACTGTTAGTTGATAGTCTTTTCTCCTCCACAGAGTCTCACACTACCGGCTGTGAGATTACTTTCTTTGGTTCTCATCCTATATTATCTTTCTTTCTCTCTCTTACACAGTCTCTCAACACTTTGTGTCACACTTGGATGCTGCCTGCTCTGCCACACCTTGCTGGTTAGGCTCAAATGCAAAACTACAGTTATGCCGGTAGAATCCTCTCACTAGTATGCTTGCTCACACACACTGCAACTTTCTTAGAACTATTTCTAAGGATAGCAATTATTTTATTTTAGTCTCTCTATCTCTCTTATCTCTTCCTCTTCTCTGCAACATCATCTCGCTCTATTTTGAGCTCTTCTCTTTTATCCCGTGATTTCTCGCTAGAAAGAAGTTCAAACTTTAGAGCGGTTAGGGTTTCCTCTTCTCGACATAATCTTCATGAGATCTGATCTAGCCTATCTTGGATCGATCACCTATCCTTCAAGTATGCATTTGTATAGAGTTTCCATTATTCAATTCATATTTGCTAAAAATAGCAATCTCGAATAAGATCTCCTGCCTTGAAATTTGTCGACACATAAAATGTTTCAGCTGTTTCTTTTTTGAGGTCTTCCTGAATCTGATTTCCTTTGCATTGATCTAGGTGCAAACTACTCCATGATCTTCCTCTATCAATGTTTCTTCCTCAAGCCGCAACGGTCAATTACGATCCTGTAATTTATGGTTGTTTCATTTATATTGACAGACAGTTTCACAAACCATGTTGATGATGATTTTGTCAACCTCTGCCTATTTTCCACCTTGGCTCCACGTGACATCACCATGGTCAATCACTCTACTCACTGACACACAGTTGGTTCAAACTTGAACATTCAGCAAATTCATACTGGTACACGCCTTTACCGGTAAGGTCTTCTTCTTCTACTAATAGGTAGTGCACACTATATTGGTAACACATCTTCACCTCCAATGGTTTGTGACAACTTTTAATATTTTTCCTCTTCATCATAAACAAGCAACCATCCTTCAGACTAGTTTATTCTTTATCGGTAACCCTTCATTTTTTCTTCTCACACTCATGTGAATATCCATAATGTCGGTTGACATCAATGACAACTAAATGCCAAAATGCCAACAGTGTTGACATCAATGCAACACATAATCAATTCCTTCATATTGCCAACAATCTCCCCCTTTGGCATTGATGACAACACTAGATGTGAAAAATAAACATCTAAGTGCCAAGAAGTGCCAAACATTTCTCATAGAGGATATAATAATGAAAAACTAAAAAAATCTAGCAACTCCCCCTGAGGAGTGCAGTCCAATCTAAAATTGATCTGAATCTCTCTCCCATAAACATTAATTTTCACATATAACTCTCCCCCTTTAACATCAATGCCAGAGATATGACATAGATATCAAAATTATGTGAATCTCAAAGCTGACTACTCCCTCTGAGTAGTAGCACCACTACATCAACCCAAAGTAAATGATAAAGCTGATGATGCATACCAGATTGATGGTTTGCTCCATCAATTAAGTTCTACCAGAGGGGTAGATACTTCTAACCTGTCTCTCAAACACTCAAATGATTCCTTAGACAGTGGTTTAGTAAATATATCTACAATATGCTCTTTAGTGTTCACATAAACCAATTTGACTTCCTTTTCTTCGTCCTTGTCCTTCAGAAAGTTATATTTTATTGATATGTGCTTAGCCTTAGAGTGAAATACCGGATTCTTAGACATGTCAATAGTTGCATAGTTATCACGATAGATACTACTAGTTCACTACAATTTACCTTGACATCCTTCAACATTTTCTTCATCCATAAGACTTGAGTGCAATTAGTTGTTGTTGCAACATATTCTGCTTCTGCAGTAGATAAAGAAATGTATGACAGTTTTTTGTTGATCCATGAAACCAATTTCTTTCCAAGAAAGAAAGCTCCACCAGAAGTGCTCTTCCTATCATCAGTATCTCTTGCCCAATCTGAATTTGTATATGCACATAAAGTGAATTTATCATCTCTAGAATACCATAAGCCATATTTTGTTGTTCCTTGCAAATATCGAAATATCCTCTTTACTGCACATTCATGATTTTCTTTAGGATTACTTTGATATCTTGAAACAATACCAATTGTTAGGATAACCGGTGTACAACTGAGAGGGGCAGGGGGTGAATCAGTTGTCAATAGATTATATTAATCAAACTACTTTATAACCTTTAACTAGAGAATATAAACATTGAATACTAGAATAGCAGAAACAGATACTGATAAGCAATAAAACTTAAGAATGGAACAAAGAATTAACACAATGGAACCATACCACATAACACCATGATTTGTACATGGAAAACACGGTAAAGGGAAAAACCATGGTGGGAAGCCTACCCACAGTCAGATGATACTTCTGCAGAAAGTATGTGATACAATAAGGGGTATGCACATGCAAGAAGGCACACTGCCTAGAGTGTACTGCTCATTACAAAGGAGTCTCACTAACTATAGAGAGGTTATAACCACCTCAAGATAATTGGACAACAATCCAAAATAATGAATTGCTAGAGATAACATCTACCATGCCTGATTATAGTCTCGGTTAAGCTCAATACTGGAGGCCTTTGACCTCTTACTTAAACCCAATTCGATCACCTATGATTGACCAAGTATCCTTTGCGTATGATATATCATTCCATGAACATGAATATATATTTCATTCCTATACCATGATCTACAATGAGATCTTACATCAATTTATACAAACCCTAAGGCCTAAACCAATTAGGTTGGCCACCTAAAAGATATTATAATAAGATCATTACATACATCCATATTATAATGATATGCCATGTTGGCTTTAGACCAAAACAACATTAACCAATCCATAAATCATCCCAGTAACATGTAGAGAACGTGTTAACATGATACTAGTCCATAACCTAGATAGGTACCGGACCTAATTTGGGTCCACCACACCAAAGCGATGTCTCCAATCAGTCGAGCCATGATCAAGGATTACCTTCTGCATCCTGAATTCCATCTAGAAGTTGCACCAACACCACTTATGCATCCTTTCAAAGATTCTTAGTAAAAGCTCTGCTGGTAAAACCTTAAACCCTTACCGGTAACACAAGATCTTCTAATGGTAACCAAAACCTATCTACCGGTAACCAACCATAATAGATAGTGTTGACATCAATGCAACACATAATCAATTCCTCCATATTGCCAATACTAGACACCTTGTTTTAGTACCCAAAATCCTATTGCTTATTGGTGTAGGAGGTTGGACCTATGAAGTCACCCCACATTATATTATTCAAAGTAGAGATAGATGTTGCCCAGTTCATAAGATCTTCAGATCTTTGAGGTATGAGATTCTGGTATGTCCAAGAAGTGAGTATCATAGTGGGGAGCCAATGCTACTAGATCTCTATCTATCTTCTTTTTCTAGGTATATGAAGAAATTCAAGTGGGGATTCAACAAGTATAATCCACTTTCTCACCCAAGTCGTATGTATTTTGTGTGCCTTCTATTGTGCAAACCCATAAATTTTGTTGCATCAAAGTAATTTAGGCCCTCATGTTTTACACTTGTTTCAAGAATCACCTTGGCCAATGTGTTTTCACTGGTTGATAGCTCTTGTCAAGTCAAACAAAGTCAAAAATTTCCAAATTTACCGAATTTCATATCAAACTGTCAAACTTGAGTTTCATCATCTGCATTTTTGAATTTCACCATCTCCACCTTTGTTTTTGTTGTCTGCATTTCTGAGGATTGATGTCTTTATTTGTGCTTCACCATCTCTGCTTCTGTTTTGACATCTTTGTCAGAACTAGATTCTCAGTCAATCCCCGTCCATGTTGTTGGCATTATGATGCATTTTGTATGACCAGTGAAATGGTTGTCATTGTTGGCAACATCAACTTCTAAGTCTCTATAGTCCATCGGTAAAGGAGTAAAGGGTAACCATTGAAGAACAAGAGTCCTTATTCCTATCAACAGTGAGTAGATCGATATACATGGGTTAACCGACTAAGTAGAAAGTAGACCGGTATACAAGAGGTAAATGGTTAGGTAGAATTGGACCGATACATAGGCAATAACTGGCTATACATGAGTCTCAACTAACAGACTTAGAAACATCCAGTTGAATTGGAAGTCTTCCCTATTCAACCAGTGAGCTTTTCAGCATGAACGGTTGTCTTGACCGATATTCCCAAAATGATTTTTGGAGAGAAATTTGAGGCGCGATAACATATTTTTGAATTTGATTTTTGGAGGGAAGGTTAGCGCCAGAACAAAAGACCAATATATTCACATCTTTCATTTTGATTATTATGATTGGGAGAATAAGAACAAAATAGAGTGTAGAAGATAGAGGTATGAATCGGCGAAGCCTACACCGATCAGGAAAATAGAGCATGAAAATTGGATCTATGAGACAAAGGTAGTGTCATTAGAGAGATTGATCATCTTTGTTTCCTTCTAACAATTGCAACATTGTAAATCCCTTGATAGGGTGAACCTTAACTGGTTTTTCATGTAATATCTCTTAACAGAGTCACTTCTAATATGAAGTTGTAAAATCCTCTAGCAAGCTGAACATTAATAGGTTTTAAGGT
Organism: Cryptomeria japonica; assembly: GCF_030272615.1. NCBI lineage: Eukaryota > Viridiplantae > Streptophyta > Pinopsida > Cupressales > Cupressaceae > Cryptomeria > Cryptomeria japonica. The sequence continues at coordinate 428,281,099 of NC_081410.1, read as the reverse complement.
ATTCTTAATCGGATACCAGTCATTCCTAATAGGGTGATGTTCTTAGAAAGAACTGGTTGTAAGCTCTTAACATGGCACTCTTTTTCACTACAGTAAAAGAGATTGTGGGTTATCCCCACTGTGGTTTTCTCCCTCTAACCGAGGGTTTCCACATATAATTGCTACTATTATGTGATTCTTATTTGTGCATGCACATCTCTTTTCTTCAATGTTCTCTGCTTTCATGATAAATGAAATGTTTTAAATTAATTAGGATACTTGCAAACTGGTTAGTTTGAAAGTTTGAATTGTGTATAAACTGTTTTAACTGATTCAACCCCCCTCTCAGTCACCAGTTAATACTAACACATGCATCATAAAACCAAGTCTCTTAAACACCCCAATAGGTCTATCTACCATCAAGTCAAGAAGAATAAAATTAGCTACAAGAAAATCCTTAAGCACAAAAGTTTCTTGTATAAGAGCCAAAAACTCTTACTAAAACATTGTGTCTTTTTACACCATTTTCATGACTATCTACATGGTTACGATAATGAATTTAACAAGGAACCATCAAGAACCCGTGCTTTCAATCAAAGGTCTGCATTATCCCAAGCACTTAATAGGAGTGTTTGTATCTTACTGTCTCTTATTTCTCAACTAGAGATCACATATTAAGGTTCTCATTCATTTCAGGTAACATCCACCCTTCTTTTTATCTCATCATCTATCCACTCTCCCACAATCATTTTATCCTATCTCTAAAGACTTAGCACATCTACCTAATCAAACAATCATAATCCAAATCAATCAATCAATCAATCATCAATCCACCAATCTAAGATTAGCACTTTGTGAAATTTGATTTAGACCTTTGTTATTCATCAATCCCTAATTAGCTTTATGTTTGAGAAAGTATCTATCTCAAGTACCTATACCAATTAGCCCAAATCATTAGGTTGATCCAAACCCTAATCCCTTGTCTTATTTTTCTTAGGAAATCAGTCTATCCTAAGTAGAAGAATACTTGATCAAATCTTAATCAAAAGGTCCGAGTTTAGCCTAGCTTGGTTGTTACCTTGATTTGTGGCTTGCATGATTGACCCCTACACCTCATGTAAGTGTTGGATTTAGTTGATCATTGCTGCTGCTAGGATATGTTGTTTTCATTTATGTCAACATATTCATATGGTCTATTTTGGTGAGTTTGGGAAGATTTTTTGATCTGATTTTTAGTAGTTTGGTTTTGTTGATCACTGTTTTGCAGAATCTGATATTTTATCCAGTCTATTCTAGTGTGATCAGATCTTGTGTTGAGACTTTGGATTATTGTTTGGGATGATCTAGTGTATCTTCATTTCAGATGGTTCATGATTTAGTGCTCCACAAGTTATCTTTTCTCATGACAGTTGCTAATTGGTTGTGTTCTTGAGCTTTGAGACGTTGATCGATGAAGATTTGAAAATAGGTGTTGGTGCAACTTTTTTGGATGATTCTAACATGCTTGCTGGTGTTTCCTAGTCATGTCCTATTTGTTTTGACAATTTGCATTGATCATTGTATGAATTTCTAGTGATTTATATGAACCAGTGATGATTTTCATGTTATGCGGTAATTTTGTTGGTGTAGCATGTTGCGGTTGATCTTAGCGGGATTTCCGGTGGGTGTGATCATTTGGGAATTTGATTTAGGTACATTCTATTTTATGTAAATCATGATATTGGTCCAATGGTCAATATTTGTATCGTGCAATGTAATATTTGTAATTGTAAGATGAGGGTTGAGGGTTTAGTCGGCCTTATTATCAAGGTTGATGATTTGTATATAGGTGAGATGCCTATGTGATTTGGGTTGTTGGCAATTGTGTGTCTGCATTATCAGAGAAAGTTGAATGTGTGAAAAATATATTTATCATTTGGTGAAGTGTTGAGGTGAGATTGGTGTTGCAGAGAAGACAATTGAGCTTAACCAGAACTGTCATCAAGCATTTGTAGATGCTATCATTGTAGTTTATTCCTTCTGGATTGTATTCTAAATCATATTGTAATTCAATGAGACTTCCCTAAGGGTTGTAGCCTTTTGAGCATATATCTTTTTAGCAATGAGCTCTAGGCAATGTTCCTTAATGCATGTGCATTCCCCATTGTAATATTTTCATATACTACTGCAAAATATCATCTTACTGTGGGTAGGTTCCCATCATGGTTTTTCCCTTAACCGGGTTTTCCACATAAAAGTATTGGTGTTGTGTGTTGTGTTATTAATTTTCTTATCTATTTGTTGCTATAGTTTATCAATTTATGTTTTGGAGTTTAATTATCTATGATCCAGTGAATACTTATTCACCCCCCGCTCTCAGTCTTCCTTCTTGATTGTTGCTAACAATTGGTATCAGAGCTAGATCCTCTGGTAGAATCGTAATCACTTGAGGAGATCCATGGGATGACAGCTCAAGGTATTCTTTTCAAGAAGGACAGTCTGAGGTTTGATGGAAGCAACTATACTATGTGGAAGAGATGGATGGAGGTGCATTCAAAATGTCTTGGAGAAGATTATGGGAAGATTACTAAGAATGCCTATGTTGTTCCTTAGAATGGACCATCCACTCTTGATGAGGTTAAGGAAGTTGAATATAACATCACAATGAAGGAAGCATTGCTTAGTGCCTTGACTGATTCTGAAATCACAAATGTTATGGAACTCCAAACCTCATGTGAGATCTGCGTGAAGCTTGAAATCTTGTATGAAGGTCATAGTCAAGTGAATGTTGTTAAGTTGCAAAGTTTAAAAGGAAAGTATGCGACATTAAATATGGGAGATGATGAGAACATACATTCATACATGGCTAAGGTGAATGAGCTTGTCCTTGGTATCAGATATGTTGGTGGAAAGATTGAAGAAGATGAGATTGTTGCTAAGGTGATAATATCTTTGCCTCCTACTTATAAACATAAGGTTGTCGCTATTGATGAGATTCAGAGTGTAACTACAGTGACAAGAGATGTGTTGGTTGGAGAACTTGTAGCATTTGAGTTGAACAAATTTGGAGAATTGCATGGAAAGTCTAAGACAACATTCAAAGGATTAACATTGGTATCCGGTAAGCAAAAATATGATCCGATGTGTGCAGGATATATAGATATAAAAGAGAAAGAAGAGAGATAATAGAGCTAGAAAGAGAGCTTGATGAGCTTGAAGCATTGATTGCCCGAAGATTGCCTAAAGGTGTCAGTTAGTATGATGGAAAGATACCCTTGAAATATTTTTCTTGTAATAAGATACAAGATTTTGCTTCTAGATGCCTAGAGAGAATGGATAAGTATGACATACATGATAAGTTTGATAAGCATGATAGGAATGATAGATATGAGAACAATGAAAAGTATGATAAACCTTATAAGTCTAATTGGAATTTTAGGAACCATAAGAACTATTATTATGTTGTAGATGAAGGTATTACAGATGATGAATCAGAAGGAGATGAAGTTGTGTTTATTGTCATTAAAGAAGATAGACCCATGCCTATTGATTCCACTAGTTGTTCTATTGAGGAGAAAGATTTGGTTGCAAAGGTAGAAGAAAAGGGTGTATGGGTGATTAACAGTGTTTTTTCACATCATAAAATTTTTAAGCATGGAAAGGTATGATGGTGGAATAGTTAGATTTGGAGATGACAAAGTCTGTATATATTGTGGGAGAGGTTCTATTTCTTTTGATGGTAAGCATAACACTGATGATGTTTTGTATGTTGAAGGTTTGAAGCATAATCTTTTGAGTGTTTGACAGATGGTTGATAAGGGTTATGATCTACAATTCAAAGATGGTAAATACAAGATCTTGAATGCCTCTAGTATAGAGATTGCATCTGGAACTAAGACTAAAGGTAACATTTTTTATTTGAATGCTGGTGAGAAAAGTTGTTTGATTGCTAAGATAGATAAGAGTTGGTTGTGGCATAGAAGAATATGTCATGTAAACTTTGATTCATTGATCAAGATCAATTCTACACAAGTAGTTAGGGATCTGCCTAAGATTGTTAAACCTATTAATCTGGAATGTAAGGAATGTTAGTTGGGTAAGAAAACAAGGATTTCTTTCAAGAGAAAATGGTATACATTTGATGGATTGTTAGATCTTGTGCATAATGACCCGTGTGGACCTACAAATGTTAGAAGTGTGTAGGGTGATAGATACTTCATGCTGCTAATTAATGATTATTCTAGAATGATGTAGATTTCCTTTTAGAAAGAAAAATTAGAAGCATTTGAGAAATTCAAGATATTCAAAGCTAAAGTTGAAACTGTTTTTGGATTGAAGTTGAAGTGTTTGAGATCCGATAGAGGTGGAGAATTTTGTTCTAGTAAGTTTAATTTTTTCTATGAGATGTATGGAATCAGAAGCCAACTATCTGCTCCTAGGACCCCACAACAAAATGGGATTGTTGAAAGCACAAACCGTACTATTTTGGATGTTGCAAGAACCATGTTGATTGAAGTAAATATTCTAAAGGTCTACTGGAGAGAAGCTATTGTCATTGCAGTCTATACATTTAATAGAGTTCATATCAAAGGTGATACCGGTAAGACCCCTTATGAGCTTTGGTTTGGTCATGTTCCTACTATGAAATATTTCAAAGTTTTTGGTAGCAAATGTTATATCAAGAGAGATGAGGATATTGGAAAGTTTGATGCTAGAAGTGATGAAGGTATCTTTTTGGGATATTCTACAAATAGAAAAGCATGTCGGTGCTATAATAAGAGACTGAGAAAATTAGTTGAGAGTGCAAATGTGAAGGTGGATGAGAACCTTGGGAAGGAGATCATAGCTTATGATGAAGGTCAACATGTTTTTTTAGCTCCTATTCAACCTAATGAGCCTAAGTAGAATGATCTAGTAGAGACTATAAATCTAAACGTTGTTGCTACTGGTGATGATGTGCAGGAACTTAAGGATCAAAACAATCAAAAGACTCCGAGGTATGTTAGACTAAATCATTCTAAGAATCAAATTATTGTTGGTAATAATAGAGGTGTGCTGACTATAGAAGAAGGTTAGTTGTAGAAGAAGTATGTTTGATTTCTAAAGTTGAACCTAAAGATGTTGTTGAAGCTTGTAAAGATGATAACAGGATTAGAGCCATGGAAGAAGAGTTAGATCAAATTGAAAAGAACAACACTTGGGAACTTGTGCCTAAAACTAAGGATAAAAAAGTTATTGGTACTAAATGGGTTTTTAGGAGCAAATTGAATGATGTTGGTGAAGTAGTTAGAAATAAAGCCATATTGGTCTACAAAGAATATTCACAGCAAGAAGGGATTGATTGTGAAGAAACTTTTTCTCTAGTTGCCAGAAGTGAAGTTGTTAGATTGTTGCTTGCTTATGCTTCTTATAAAGATTTCAATGTATATTAGATGGATTTCAAATCTGAATTTTTGAATGGTGATCTAGAAGAAGAAGTTTACATTGAGCAACCTGTTAGATTTTCATTATTAGATGATGGAGACATGGTATGTAAGTTGAAGAAAGATCTTTATGGATTGAAACAAGCTCCTAGAGCCTGGTATGATAGGGTAGACAAATACTTGCTAAAATTAAGATTTATGAAAGGTGCTGCTTATAGTAATCTATACTTTAAGATTGAAAATGATAACATTTTGATTGTTGAAGTCTTTGTTGATGATATTATCTTTTGTGGTGATGATGATATGAGTATGAAGTTTGCCAGTGATATACAGAAAGAATTTGAGATGTCTATGATTGATGAGGTCAAATTTTTCTTAGGTTTGCAGATTGCATAGATAGGAAAATGTATCTTTATATCTCATACTAAGTATGTGAAGGAATTGCTGAAGAAGTTTGGATTAGATGGTTCCAAACCAGTTGGAACTCCTATGGTTACTAGTTGTAAATTGTCTAAAAATGATGAATCTCCTAAGGCTAATCAGAGTTTATGCAGATCTATGGTTGGTGGACTATTATATCTCACTCAGACTAGGCCTGACATCATGCATGATGTGTATATTGCTGATAGATATCAAGTTGATCCAAAGGAAAGTCATGTCACTGTTGTTACAAGAATATTCAGATATCTAAAGGGAACTGAGGATTATGGTTTATGGTATCCAAAGAATGATGATTTCATGTTGCGTGCCTACACTGATGCAGATTGGGCTGGTGATGTAGATGACTAGAAGAGTACTACTAGTGGAGCATTCTTTTAAGGTAAGAAGTTGGTTTCATGCGCTAGCAAGAAACAAGATTCAATATCTTTATCTACTACTAAAGCTGCGTATATTGTTGCTGCTAGTAATTGCACTCAGATAGTTTGGATGAAGAAAATGTTTAAAGATATTAGAGTTATTTATGATGAGCCTACTGTTATATACTATGATAATTCTAGTGCTATAAACATGTCTAAGAATCTAGTGCAACATTAAAAGACTAAGCATATATCAATTAAATATAATTACTTGAGAGAGAAAGTCAGTGAACAGAAGGTGAAGTTGGAATATGTATCTACAAAGGAATAAATTGCTAATATTTTCACTAAGCCTTTTCCTGTAGATACATTTGTCTATTTGAGAGACAAGTTAGGGGTATCCACCCCTCCTAATGAGAATTATATGCATTGAGTTGCATCGATCTGGTGGATTTTAGAGCCTTATTCTTTTATTTGGATTGATGAGTTGGTGTTGCTCCTCTATTGGAGTAGTCTGGTGATTTGGTTGTTTATCCTAGGGGGAGACAGATTCATGTTTCTATTTTGGATATCTTTGGCATTTTTGTCAAAGGGGGAGAGAGATCAAGTAAAAAATTGAATTATCCATCTAGATCTTAGGGAGAGTTTGTTGGTAATATCTTTTTTCTTTGCATTGACTATTTTTCACATTCATATGTTGTCATCAATGCCAAAGGGGGAGATTGTTGGATTTGGTTGATCATTGTTATTTCTAGGATATGTTGTTTTAATTGATGTCAACATATTCCTATGGTCTATTCTAGTGAGTTTGGGAAGATTTTCTTATCCATTTTTTAGTAGTTTGGTTTTGCTGATCACTGTTTTGCAGAATTTGGTATTTTATCTAGTATATTCTAGTGTGATCAGATCTTGTGTTGAGACTTTCTATTATTGTTTGGGCTGATCTTGTGAATCTTCATTTTAGATGGTTCATGATTTGGTGCTCCACAAGTTATCTTTCCTCATGACAGTTGTTGATTGGTTGTGTTCTTGAGCTTTGAGACGTTGATCAATGAAGATTTGAAAAGAGGTGTTGTTGAAACTATTCCGGATGATCCTAACATGCTTGATGGTGTTTCCTAATCATGTCCTATTTGTTTTGGTGGTCTGCATTGATTGTTGTGCAATTTTTTGGTGATTTCTATGAACCGGTAATGATTTTCATGTTATGTGGTATTTCTAGTTGTGTAGCGTGTTGCGATTGATCTTAGTGGGATTTTTGGTGGATGTGATCATTTTGGAATTTGATTTAGGTCCATGCTATGTAATATAAATCATAATATTGGTTTGGTAGTCAATTTGTGTATCGTGCAATGTAATTTTTGTAATTGTAAGATGACGGTTGAGGGTTTAGCTGACCTTGTTATTAAGGTTGATGATTTGTATATATAGGTGAGATGCCTATGTAATTTGGGTTGTCGGAAATTATGTGTTTGCATTATCAAAGAAAGGTGAATGTGTGGAAAACAAATTTATCATTTGGTGAAGTGTTGAGGTAAGATTGGTGTTGCAGAGTAGACAATTATGCTTAACTAAAACTGTCATTGGGCATTTGTAGATGTTATCATTTTTGTTCATTCCTTTTGGATTATAGTCCAAGTCATGTTGTAAGTCAGTGAAACTTCCTTGAGAGTTGTAGCCTTTTGGGCATATATCTTTTGAGCAGTGAGCTCTAGGTAGTGTGCCTAAATGCATGTGCATTCCCCATTGTAATATTTTTATGTACCATTGCAGAGTATCATCTTACTGTGGGTAGGTTCCCACCATGGTTTTTCCCTTAATCGGTTTTTCCATGCCAAATTTTTGGTGTTTTGTGTTGTGTTGTTAATTTGCTTATCTATTTGTTCATGCAGTTTATCAGTTTATATTTTGGAGTTTAATTATTTATGACCTGTTGAACACTAATTCACCCCCTCTCAGTCTTCCTTCTTGATTGCTACTAACAGTAAATTCTAATCCAAGGACTAAGGTGTCATCTTGATCAAAATCAAACTTTTCCTAATCTAGGGGCTAACCTCTTATCTAATCCAAACATCTCAAATAAATCCTATATCAAATCCAAAGTTGTTAAGTCCTTGTCCTTATTTTCCATCTTGAATCCTCTCTTAATCAAGTCTATCCATTTAATTTCAATTCATCTTCCCATCCTTGTCATCTTGAGGTTACCCTTGTATGGTCTACACACAATCACAAATGCAAAATTTGGCTGCCCAAAACCCATATTCAAACATCATGGGTTGGTTTGAAGAAATGGTAATGGAAGTTCAAGGATCACCCTATCAATCATACCCATCCAACTCATGCATGCCTCAAATTCATCTCACTTCTTCTCATTCATATAACCCACCCCATCCCACTTACCAATTCAATCCCATAACCTTGCATCCATCTACCATATCCCCATCCATTCTACCTCAACACATATATCCAATCCCAATCCATAAGCCATTCCTTATCCTTCCTCCACCTTTTGAAAAGGGAAATCCAACTTATTCCTCATCCATATTTCCATCTTATCCCTCACCCACTTGTTCATCCCATCTAAAATGTATACCCTAATATTCTCCCCCATCCACATCTCAATCCCCTTCTTTTTACAACACCTCCATCAGCTCCACTCACCATCCAAGTCCCTTACACCATAGTTCTACAAACCTTAATCCTTATCCCCCACTACATAATCCCAATCTTCCATCTAATCCCAAACCTTTACATAATCCTATTCTTCCAACATCCACATCATTATTCCCATCCTCTTTCTTCATAATTTTATCTAAGAAATCATAGGAAAGGAGACAAAATCCCCACCTTCAAACAAAGTTACCCAATCTTCCTATCATTCATTCATCTCCATCTCCTATCCAAGCCATCCATGAATCCCATACCTATAAACTAGGTTCTTCTACCTCCATGAGCTTACAATTACTTCCACCTCCTATCCCCCTCAAAATGGACTCACATATTGTTTCCACAATAATAACTATCCTATTGGAAAACAAATTTGTCAAAAAATGATTTATCAAGGAAAAGGGTTAGGCCTTCATGAACAAGGCATATTGGAACCCCTTCAACTCATAGAAAATTCAAGATTTGGCCTTGGCTACAAATCTCATGCTCAAGATGTTGGTATACCTTCCATCTCTTCCAAATATAAAATTCCTCCATCTAAATCTAAATGTTCCCATCACCCATCTTCCAAACCCTTTTTGGGTCTTTATTTTCTAAATTTCATTCCTTCCTCATCCACATCCAGTTTGGGTCCTTATATTACAAACCTAGACCCATCACCCCTTCCATGCATCTTGGGTCCTTACATGCCTCCATCCACCACCACATCACCTCAAATGATCCCTAAGAAATATCAAGAAAGGAACACATCCTTGAATTCCTTCCAACAATCTTCCTCCATCCTCCCACCATAAGATCTCCAAGTCATCCATTCTCATGCACCCATACCATTGCTATTGGAAGCAAATTGGATGTCAAATATCACATGCATAAATCCAACAATCCATAAAAATCAAAGGATCAACATGTCCCATCCAAAAGACATGCTTAAGAAAAGAAAAATATGATCAAAAAGAAAGAAAAATTCAAAATGCCACAAAGGCCCAAAAAGAAAAAATTAAAAACCATGTGGATTCCAAAGCAACTCATAGAAGAAATGCATCTCAAAGTAAAATCTGAATTGACATTCAAACTTATCAATCCAAAATTTCCCTCCACTCATAAGCTCTCCAATTCTCCATCTTCAAAATCTATTTTGGGTCCTTATGTCCCAAAATCTACTATCTTAAGTCCATCATCCCCTTCATCTATTTTGGGTCCTCCTTTCCCAAGATCCACATTTGATCCTCCGTGTAATTCAAAATTCTTTCATCCACAACTTCACCAACCCTCAAGGTGTGTTCCAATTTTGATCTTCCCAACATTGCCATCCATTTATCCACAAATATTCCAACATCCATTTTTAATAATCCCATTCCTTTCATCCAATCTTTTTCATAAATACTTATCCATCTTTGTCTTCCATCAATTCCATATCCCCATCCATTTCTACCAACATCTATGAGAATACCTCCAAAATACCTTGGTCCATTATATCACATCTTTAACGGATACTATCCATGGAAATCGATGCTTGAGTCTTTCCTCCATACCCCTTTCACCTATCCATTATCTTCGTTATCCACTTATCCTCATCCATATTCATCCAAACTATTATAAATAATTTAAAAATTTGAAATGAGAAAAAAGGTAAAGAAAAACCACTTTTTGTAGTGCTTTGGATAAGTACCATTATGAAAATTTGGTAAACAAGCATCATGTGTAATCAATCCTCCCCTTGCAGTCTACACTTGGGAACTAACTTCATCCATTTTATACTACCATTGAAATCATCAATATCTTGTATCCTCTATCCACCATCCTATCTGATTCCATCACTCTTTTTATCTTTTATCTTGACTATCCTACCCATATCCTCCATCTAATATTCCTCATCTTATCCAAACCCATCCCTCCTTCCTATCTTTGATCTTGATAAAAAAGCTAGAGGCAAAGAAAAATGGAAATGCATTCTTTGGAAACTACAAGCCTTAATTGCTCCTCCATCCATATCCCTTACACCTTATCTTTCCATCTCATACATCTTTATCCATCATCCTTCCATTCTTAATTGTACTACCCTTAGAGTGGGGCATTTATGATGAGATCCTTGAGAGGATTGAGTAACTTAGACCAAATTTAGTCACCACTTAGCAAATCTATTTGGGACCACTTAGATCAGACTCACAACCAATATTATACTCCTCACAAGGCTCTAGACATCAACAAAAACATACCAATAATGATAGACCACATATCATGCAAAATCAAGCCTAAACCCCACTAGGCTTCAATGCTCAAGCATGAGACAACCATGAACTTGTTGTGGAAATAATAGGGAAGACATAAGAACACCCTGACATATGTTTATGAAGGCAATTTCATACCCCAAAGAAGTTTGTTTTGATCCCAACTTCAAACTATGACTATCCACCATGTAGACCAACCCCTAGGCCTACTAGCTCTCAACCTAGGACAACACCAAAATACACAACTACAAGGTGATTTAACCAAACTTATATGCATGGAATGTGATTTATAAACAAGGCCTTAAAAATAGTATAAACTTAGACCTTGAATCTTTGTGCAAACCCCCAAAGTGTAAATTTGACCTACTAGATCAGTTGTCAACCAGTTATCAATAAATTGTAATCCCAATGCAAATTATTCCAACTTAAACTTAAATGTTGGTAAACTAAACTTAAGTGCTGGTAAAATATATTAATAGATATAACAATACCGGTTTAACTTAATGCATAAAACATAAAGAGAAACAACATCCACAACACATGACATAGAGATTTTGACGTGGAAACCCAGTAAGGGAAAAGGAACGGTGGGAAACCTTACCCACAATCAGATGATACTACTCTAGATAGTATGTGTATACAAATGGGGTCTACACATGCATAAAGACCAACTGCCTAGAGCTCACTTCTCAATCACAAAAAGGAGTCACACTGACTACACAATTGGATGGTTAAATCCAATGATAATGTACTGCTCAAAATAGCATCTCCAATGTTGGATTCAGTACCGGTTAAGCTCTGAACATGAGTGTCAAAACACCTTCATAACCTTCCTTCAACCTTCAAATAACGTCTGTGTGTTTCGCACAAGGATCTGCTTATTTTCGCTCTTCAATATTCAAACACACTCATACCATATCTCATATCTCGATCTTCAATAAGATCTTACAATCATCTAAACTTCCAGTCCATGTCTTTGACATAGCCAAATGATGTCCAAGTTATCATCACTGCCAATGAACCATATAACCTACTGGAGAACACATACCGATGACTATGCATAAGCCACTAACCATACCAATGAGCCATATTGCTGGTTCAACAATAAACCAATATAACAACAATGTAGACCTCCAAGAAGATAAGTGTTGACATCAATGACAAAACTAATGCAACACATGACAAATTCATCCATAACACTAACAATATCCCCCTCTTGCATTGATGGCAACACTAGATGGAAAAACATCTAAGTGTCAAAAACCAATAGACCAACAATCTCCCAAAGGTGGATCGATACAAAGTTTGTTACAAAACCAAAACCAAAATACATATATCTAAAGAGTATATATCTCTCCCCCAATGAATAATCTCTCCTCCAAGGAGTAATGTTTTTCCATAGATATCTCTCTCCCTTTGACATCAAATGCCAAAGTAGTTAAGAATTAAAAACTTAACATTCTGCCAACTATTCCCCCTGAGAAGTAGCTCTCCTTCATCAAAGCCGGAAAAAGATTTTTCTGTTAGTTCCTATCGGTTTGATGCCAATCTTCAACATCTAAGTCTCTATCGGTGGGGAAATTACCCCAAGATGTTCTCTGAGATATTCAAATGTTTCCTTAGGCAAAGGCTTTGTAAAGATATCTACAATTTGCTCTTTAGTATTCACATAAACCAATCTCACTTCATTTGCTTCAACATTCTCTTTCAAAAAATTATACTTAATAGAAACATGATTTGTCTTAGAGTGAAATACCAAATTCTTTGATATATTAATTGCTACTGAATTATCACAATAAATGATTATTGGCTCTTTGCATTTTACCTTTATGTCCTTCAACATTTGCTTAATCCATAATACCTAAGTACAATTAGTTATTTCTGCAACATATTCTGATTTTGCTGTTGATAATGATTTACAAGTCTGCTTCTTGTTGATCCATAAAATCAATTTGCTACCAAGAAAGAATGCACTGCTAGTGGTACTCTTTCTATCATCTACATCTCCTTCCCAATTTGCATCAGTGTATGCACATAAATCAAAATTTTCATCATTAGGATACCATAAACCAAGATTTGTTGTGCCTTGTAGGTACCAGAAAATCCTTTTAACTACTGATTAATGATTTTCTTTAGGATTTCTTTGAAATCTTGAAACAATACATACTATATTCATTATATCAGGTCTTGTTTGTGTCAAATACAGTAAACCTCCAATCATAGATTTGTACCTTGTTGGATTAATAGGAGCTGAATCATCCTTCAATGTCAATTTGTCAGTTGTAGTCATAGGAGTACTTACTGGTTTGGAATTTTCCATACCAAATTTCTTCAAAAATTCCTTCAAGTACTTTGTTTGACATATGAATGTACCTTTATCTTTTTGTAAAATTTGCAAACCTAGAATTTTTTTTATCTCTCCAATCATAGACATTTCAAATTCTTTTTGCATTTGGCTAGCAAAGTCCTTACATAATCCATCTTCACCTCCAAAAATGATATCATCTACAAATACTTCAATAACCAAAATATTATCATTGGTAACTTGGTAATACAAATTGTTGTCAGCATTACCTTTTGTGTAACCAAGCTTCAAAAGATATTTATCCAATCTAGCATACCAAGCTCTGGGAGCTTGCTTCAATCCATATAAAGCTTTCCTTAACCTGCAAACCATATCCTTATTATCTATCAAAGAAAATCCATCAGGTTGTTCAATGTAAACTTCCTCCTTAAGATCTCCATTAAAAAATGCACATTTTACATCCATTTGATAAACTTTATACTTCTTATGAGCTGCAAATGCAAGAAATAGTCTAATTGCCTCAATTCTAGCTACCGGTGCAAAGGTTTCATTATAATCAATTCCTTCTTTTTGTGAATAACCTTTAAAAACTAATCTTTCTTTGTTTCTGATTACTTCTCCATCTTCATTAAGTTTATTCCTAAATACCCATTTAGTTCCAATTACATTTTTTTCTTTGGGCCGGGGAACTAATGTCCAAGTGTTGTTCTTTTCAATTTGTTCTAATTCATCTTCCATTGCTTTTATCCAATGTTCATCCTTACATGCTTCGATAATAGATGCTAGTTCAATTTGAGAAATTAAACATACCTCTTCATTTGCCAGTCTTCCTTTAGTCATAACACCTTGATTCTTGTTTCCAATTATCTGATTCTTTGAATGATTTAATCTTACATACCTGGGTTTGTTCTAATTTAATTCGCAGGTTGCAGTTCTTCAGTCACAGTTGAGTTTTCTGATGATGCCGCTGTGACTAGGTCTTGATTTTGTACCAGTGTAGTCTGTGTTGGTTCATTTATAATCATTTCAATTGTTGGTTCTACAAATCTTGAATCTCCTCTAAAGTGTTCATCTATCTTCACATTAGTACTCTCAATGATTTTATGTAACCTTTTATTATAACATCTATATGCCTTGCTTTTAGATGAATAACCAAGAAATATTCCTTCATCGCTTCTAGGATCAAACTTGCCAATATACTCATCTCTTCTAATATAACATTTGCTTCCAAATACTTTGAAGTACTTAAAAGTAGGAATATGACCAAACCATAGTTAATAAGGGGTCTTACCAGTTTCACTTTTGATGTGAACTATGTTGAAAGTATAAACCGTTGTATTCACTACTTCTCTCTAGTACACATGTGGTAGATTTGCTTCCATTAACATTTTTCTTGCTACATCTAGAATAGTTTTGTTCTTCCTTTCCAACACTCCATTCTATTGGGGTGTCAGGGGTGTTCATAGTTGTCTTTTGATTCCATCGACTTCACAGAATGCATTAAATTCCCTAGATGTAAATTCTCCTCCTTGATCTGATCTTAAACATTTGATTTTCTTACTGGTTTCATTCTCTACCTTTGCCTTGAATATCTTGAATCTTCCAAAAGCTTCTGATTTCTCCTTGAGAAAGTAACCCAACACATTCTAGAATAATCATCAATTATTAGAATAAAGTATCTATCTCCTCGTAGACTTCTTGTTCT
Source organism: Cryptomeria japonica (assembly GCF_030272615.1). Taxonomy (NCBI): domain Eukaryota; kingdom Viridiplantae; phylum Streptophyta; class Pinopsida; order Cupressales; family Cupressaceae; genus Cryptomeria; species Cryptomeria japonica. Next base: position 428,266,016 of record NC_081410.1, on the reverse strand, counting down.
TGCTGGACCACACAAATCAGTATGAATTAAATCAAGAATACTATTGGACTTCTCATTAATTCTCTTAAATGTTGTTCTAACTTTCTTTCCCATTTGACATTCCTTACATATTGGATTTTGAGGTTTCACAATCTTAGGTAAATCCCTTACTGCCTTAGTTGAACTGATCTTTACAATGCAATCAAAACTCACATGACAGAGTCTTTTATGCCATAACCAACTTTCATCAATGTGCGCAATCAAACATGTTTTATCACTAGTATTCAAGTGAAAGATATTACCTTTATTCTAATTACTAGTTGCAATCTCTAATCCAGTTATGTTTATGATTTTGCATTTCCCATTCTTGAATTGTAATTGAAATCCTTTTTCCACTAATTGACCAACATTCAAAAGATTATGCTTTAAACCTTCTACATAATAAACATTGTCAGTATTATTCTTACCATCCAAAGATATTGTGGCTCTTCCTTTGATTAAACAAGCTTTATCATCTCCAAACCTTACTAGACCTCCATGAATTTTCTGAAAAGATAAGAATTTTCTTTTATCACCAGTCATATGATGCAAGAATCCACTATCTATAATCCATTCATCCTTTTCTTCAATGTTTGTTACCAGTGCCTACTCTACCGGTTTGACAATGGGTGTCGATTGATCTTATTTTATTGCAACAAAATCCCATCCACTATCTATTGGATCTTCATCTGAATCATCTATAACACCTTCATCTGCATAGTAACATGACTTATCTCTATTTTTCTTAAATCTGTATCTCTGATATTCAGGGTTAGGTTTATATGATCTTTTTGCTTCCTCCCTTAGTCTTGCATGTCTATCATGACATCTAGATGCCATATGACCAACTTTATTGTAATTAAAACATTTGAAAGGTTCTTTACCTTCATACTTACTTCCTATTGGACCTTTAGGCATTTTCCTTGCAAGTAGTGCTTCAAGTTCTTCAAGTTCTTCATTTTCTCTCCTCATATCTTCAAGTTATTTTGCATAAAGTGCTTTCCAATAAGTTTTATCAGATGATGATGATGCTGATGCTGATGATGATGCTTTGAAAGCTAAATCAGTCTTTATAGTAGCGACAAGACCAAATTCCTCAAGCTCAAATGCTGAAAGTTTTCCAACCAAAGTATCTCTAGAAATTGAAGTATTAGGCATTGTTCTCATTTCATTAATAGCATTCACTTTCATTTTGTAAGCCGGTGGCAATGCTCTTAAAACTTTAGACATGATTTCATCTTCACTTAAGGATCCTCCACAACATTGTATTCCTAAAATAATTTCATTAACTCTTTCCATAAATGCAGAAATTCTTTCATCTTCTTCCATTTTTAAATTTTCATACCTGACCTGGTAATATTCTAATTTTGCAATTTTGACAGTGGTATCTCCTTCATTCAGTGTTTCCAATTTATCCCAAATAGCTTTAGCAGTAGATCAATCTAATAATCTCATGATTTGTTGATCTGATAATGCACTTAGAAGTGCTTCTCTTGCTTTGCAATCATTGTCCATGTCCTTAGCCAACGTTACTGGATGAGGTTGATTTGGAATAGGAGCAACATAGCCATTCTTTGTAACATCCCATATATCTCTTCCAATGCAGTTCAGATGTGTTTCCATTCCAATCTTCTATATGCCATAGTTAGTTCCATCAAGCTTCGAACTGTCCTTCCTAAAAATATTTGTTGCCATAGGATCTCCTCAAGCTGTCAAGCTTCTGCAAAAAGAGAATGTGGCTATGATACCAATTGTTAGGTTCCAAAAAGGACAAATGAGAGGGGGGGTGAACCAGTTGTCAACCAGTTATCAATAAATTATAATCCAAATGCAAATTATTCCAACTTAAACTTAAATGCCAGTAAAACAAACTTAAGTGTCGGTAAAACAGATTAACAGATATAACAATACCAGAACTTAACTTAATGCATAGAACATAAAGAGAAACAACATCCACAACATATGACACAAAAATTTTGACGTGGAAACCTAGTAAGGGAAAAACCACGGTGGGAACCTTACCCACAATTGGATGATACTACTACAGATAGTATGTGTATACAAATGAGATCTGCGCATGTAGAAAGGCCAACTGCTTAGAGCTCACTGCTCAATCATAAAAAGGAGTCACACTAACTACATAATAGGATGGTTAAATCCAATGATAATGTACTGCTCAAAATAGCATCTCCAATGTTGGATTTACTATCAATTAAGCTCTAAACATGAGTGTCAAAACACCTTCATAACCTTCCTTCAACCTTCAAATAATGTCTGTGTGATTCACACAAGGATCTGCTTATTTTCGCTCTTCAATATTAGAACACACTCATACCATATCTCATATCTCGATCTTCAATAATATCTTACAATCATTTATACAAAACCTAAGACCTATGTGTGTGAAAAGTGGAATAAGAACCTATATTTGCAAGACACAACACTTCAATCAAGTCATTACATGCATGGTTAATTAGATATAATCAATGAATAGTAAACCATAACAAATCAACCCATTGCCTTCTAAAAGATGCGAGTATATGATTGCTCTCAGATTACAAGAATACCAGTGACTAGACAACATCAAGACGAAGGATTTTATCTATATGATCATGATGAATGCTAGATGGATGCAATATTGATCTAACAAGATTTAAGCAATATTAAGCTAAATGATTTAATCAATGTGAAATAATTAACATGCAATATATCAATGAGTCTAGAGCAAAAACAACATAATAACAATATATTCTCCAGCCTCCCTTTGAATTAGAGATGAGCCTAGATTTATAGAAAACTCAGAAAGAAACCAACGGCTAAGATCAAAAGATGACGAGCGGTCAAGATTTTCCAAGAGGAAGCACAATCCAGGTGAATTGATGTGATTGGACACTTTTCTCAGTTTTAAAGGAAATTGAACTAAAATTAAGATAAAATCAAGAAAAAACTGATTTATTCTCTATTTCATTCACTTTTAATATTTAATTGTTTTAATTGCTTTCTCTGAGATTATCCATCAATTTTTAATTTGTTTTTAAAGATTATCTCCAGTTGATTTCTTTTCTCAAATTTTTAATTCTTTCTTGGTCAATTAATTCCTTTTTTTTATTTATTTCCATTTTTGAAGATTTGTGGCAAATTGATTTATTTTCAAATTAATTCCTCTTTTTGATGATTTAATGGCAAATTGATTTATTTAATTAAATATGCAAAAGATATTTAATTAAAATAAATAAGATAATTGTTTAAAATGATTTACTTGGAATGATTTAATTAATTAAATAAATATTTAATTAATATTGGTTGATTAATTTTCCATGTGACATTTGATGATTTTAGAAATTAATTGCATGCTCAAGATTGATTTAGTTGCCTTTGGTTAGGACCTTGGTGATGTTGTCGAGATTAGGGGCCCATTGTTTAGATGATCATTTTTATGGTATTACAAGACCAACTGTATAGGTCGGCTCACTAAAGATATTACAATTAAATCAATTACAAATAAGTCTTGATGTGATACAACATGTCGGCTCAATACATTTACCACAATAACCAATCAATAAACAATCTCCATAACATGTCGTGTTGTTCTAGAGTACCGGTCCATAACCTAGACCTATCTACCGGTAAAGGCAATTATGTCAACCCGATTAGACCAATAAGCAAAATATCAAATCCAAACTTCCAATCCATGTCTTTGACATAACCAAATGATCTCCAAGTTATCATCACTGCCAGTGAACCATATAACTTGCTGGTGAACACATACCAGTGATTGTGCATAAGACACTAACCATACTGGTGAACCATATCGCCAGTTCAACAGTAAACCAATATAAAAACAATGTAGACCTCCAAGAAGATAAGTGTTGACATAAATGACAAAACCAATGCAACACATGACGAAGTCATCCATAATACCAATAGAGACAACCATGAACTTGTTGTGGAAATATTAGGGAAGACATAAGAACACCCTGACATATGTTTATGAAGATAATTTTAGACCCCAAATAAGTTTGTTTTGATCCCAACTTCAAACTATGACTATCCACCATGTAGACCAACCCCTAGGCCTACTAGCCCTCAACCTAAGACAACACCAAAATACACAACTACAAGGTGATTTAACCAAACTTATATGCATGGAATTTGATTTATAAACAAGGCCATAAACATAGTACAAACTTAGACCTTGACTCTTTGTGCAAACTCCCAAAGTGTAAATTTGACCTACTAGACCTAGAACCCCAATTAGGTCACTTTTACAAAGCAAGTACCCTCAAAATTATTAAAATAAATATTCCACCAATTGGAAAAACTCCTTATATCTATATATCCACAAAATACACAATCATTTGTGGTCCAAATGTCTCCAAGCCCAACACTCAAAATAGCAGCAAATTCATAACCTGTCACATAGAGATGCCAGGTTAAAGATTCATGAAACTTACTCCTCCCTCCATGGCTGCCCCTAAAACTTTTTTAATGCTAAAATAAATACATGGAACTTACATTACCCCAAGTGGCATGAAATTTGGAATGGGAATTTCACGTTATTGACATTTTTTGTAGAAAACCCTAGGAAATGAGGGTTTTCAAACCCGATTTTAGAAAAATGAATGGATCTCACTCAAATATGCACCAAAAGGATTGAAAATAGTGGGGAATTAAATATATATCTTTTTTATAACAATCCATTTTCCTTAATTTGATCAATCAATCCATACAATAAAGATATATAAGGTCTGCAACACGTGTTTTTACAACAAATCTGTAGAGTAACAATGAAGTTTTGTATTCCAATCACCAAATATGACATAAAACACCTTCCTCTCAGTTTTGGATAGGTTTATATATACCACATACATCCTTCCAACTGATCATAACTACCATTTGAACCTTATGACAGCTGGCAACCACCTTTTTTCAAAAAAATTATCATCAAGAATTTAAAAATTGGCATGCAACTTTTGCAATGTTGACAAATTTTCTCTGTAACCTATCATACTCACCTAGACTCAAAAAATTCATTAAAAAATAGGAAAAATGTGGCTCAAATATTTTAAATAAATTGATCTCACCCACTTTGACACCTTTGGGTGACCATTGACCACTAGTTGACCTAATAGGTCCTGATAGATTACAAAGTCCAAAATGGCATGAATGCCTTACATAATTGACAAAACATCATGAATTGGTCCAAGGGATATTATTACATCATAAGAACATGAAAAAAAACAAAAAATAATAGATCAAATCCTTTTGATTAATTAGGTGCTCCTGCACCATACTCCCAAGGAATAAAAAAACTCAAGTTCCTCGAGGCCGAACTAGATTAGCAACAAAGGTACCATGATTCAGAATGTCATCTTCACTCATCCATGTGATATATTCAACAAGTAGGCCACTCCATTTGACAAGGTACTCCTTGTAGGGCTTCTTTCTAGTTTTCTTGACCACCTTGGTGTCCAAGATACACTCCAACTTCAAGGGTTTGCTAGGTGGAAGATCCTTCACCCAACCTTCATCTCCATCTGATTGCAAACCTGCATCTGAACCTGCAACATCACCTTTGTAAGGAAACAAATTTGAAACATTTAAAATAGGAGATATTTTGAATCCTTGAGGAAGTTCAATCTCATAGGCATTAGGACCAAGTTTATGCACAATTCGATAAGGTCCAATCTTCTTCATGAGAAACTTAGTTGGATTCCCTTTTAGGTAATCTCTCTTTTTTTAGTTGTTTCATCACCAAGTAGCCTACCTTATACTACTCATCTCTCTTCTTCTTGTTAGCCTTCTCTTTGTACTTTTCAGTGGTCTTGTGAAGGGTTTCTCTCACGCTATCATGGATATCTTTCATATCCAATGCAAAATACTCTCCTTGACCACTCATTTCCAATCCTTGTAGGTCCCTTAATTTAAGAATACCCCTTGAATGAATCTCGTAGACCACCTCAAAAGGGCTTCTTCCTATTCTTCTATTGACATAATCATTATAAGCAAATTCAGCTTAAGGGATGATCATATCCCAAACTTCTCCATGTTTCTTTGTAAGACATGTAAGAAGATTTCCCAAGGATCTATTCACTACCTCAGTTTGGCCATTAGTCTAAGGGAAATATTCTGATGTAAAGGACAATTGAGTCCCCAGATTCTTCCATAATTTACGCCAAAAGTGGCCCACAAACTTAGTGGTGCAGGAGCACCCAAGAAGACAAGGTGGAGCAGTGTCACTGATAGGCCCTATGGAGGATTTGATGAAAAATGAAGACAAACAAGACCTATAAGGTCTTTAAATGATGTAACATGGCCATGTGAGTCATAAAATGTAGTGAAATGCAATGTAATGGTCAAAAAGTGTAAAATTACCATTTTGAGCAATTAGGCCTAGAAAAGGCTAAAATTGGGTTTTTGGGGTAGAAGTGTGTTTAGGTGGATAAAATAGGTTTATAAGGTCATATAATGACCATTTTAATGTTTTAGAAGGTTTAGATATAGGTTTGGCAAGTTGACATACATATTTGTCAAACTTGACAACTTTGGAGCAACTTTTTGTTGTCAAAAGTTGTCAAGAATGCAAAAAGTTGTCATAAGTTAGTTATAAGTTGGTTTTAGGTTAGATTTTGTTCTATAAGGCCTTGATGGTTATAAATAGATGAAATTGAATCATTTGAAGAGGCTGGATTTGTATTAGCAAGAGGAAGTTAATGAAATATGACTATTTTTCATGTTTTTTAAGCTAAATTTGTTGTAACAGTCTGTACAGAGAACTATTTCTGTACTGTTCTTTCATGGGATTTTGTGTCATTGTTGTATGAATGTTTTTCATTCTTTGTGTGAGGGTTTTTACTAAGTTTTGGTTTATCAAATAAAATCTTTTAGTTTTTGCCAGTTCGCTGCCCTGTCAAGGGTTTGTGGCTTGAAAATGTGTCCACTTGACGAAACCAAGATTGGGATCCCATGGATGGTTTAGGTCAAGTGAAAATTCATTTTTTCAGTGTATATATTTCATTTCTTGGCTAGGTTTGCAAGGAGAAAGTGCATTTAAGTTGAAGCTAGGCAAGTTGGTGGTTTGATTGGAAAAGACAGTCCCAGAAAACATGCAGTCTAATATAGGGGCCATATCTCCGTACTCAACTGTTGGATCATCCTTAATTTTTGATATAATGTAAAGGATAAAGTTTTTCATAATCTCACTAGAGAGATTGTGGATTTTTGATCCATTTAAAAAGTTATGGAACTCTGAGTATAGGTTTGTCAAAGAGGGCAATAAGAAGGTAGTTTTGGTTTTATTTAATCAAAGAGTTGTATTTGTTGGGTTAAATGGATAGGATGTAACATGAACAAAGCCTTGAAGGTTGAAAGAGGGCCTTAGGAGTCCTTAGTGTTTAATTTGTATATTTCCAAGTGCTTTAGGATCAAAGACACCATGTTTTAGCATATGTCTATTTTAATATTGGCAAGTATGTGGAGTTTGGTGGACAACTGATGTGTTTTGACCATTGAGAGGTCTTGAGTGTGGGTGTTGGGTCTCAGAGTTGATCCCATTGAAGGGTTATATGATTATTTGCTATTTTGTTTGAGTGAGGTTCACCTTTTCTCTGCATCACTTAGAGTCCTTGTCAGTCACAATGTTGAGAGGCAAAATATGTATTCTAACAATTTCTTTGAAGAATAAGCCAGCAATATGGAAAACATCATTATTATATTTACATGGTAAAAGTGAGCCATCTTACTAAACCTATCTACCATAAAAAAATACTATCAAAACCTCTTTGAGTCCTAGGAAAACCCAAAACAAATCCATGTTGATACTCTCCCATGGCCTACTAGGAATAGGGAGTGGTTGATATAAACCTACATTTGATGATGTTCCCTTAGCCCTTTGGCATATCCTGCAACTTTCAAAAAACTTCCTGACATCTGATTGCAACTTGGGCCAAAACTAGAACCTCTTCACATGTTCCAATATTATATCAAGTCTAAAGTGACCCCCCAAACTGCCATAATGCTTTTCCTTGATAATGTTCTCCCTCATGGAGCATTTAGGGATACACAACTAACTCCCTTTGAATAACAACCCCTACTACAACAAAAAATCTAAAAAATCAGAATGATAGGAATCTAAAAATTGAGTGCAAACCTCATTATCTCACTAAAATATTCATCATCTTTGTAAATTTGTTTGAGGTAATCAATCCCCACACTCTGCAACTGAATCTCTTGCACCATGCACACCCTCCTACTTAATCCATTTTTCACCTTATTGGCCTACCCCTTCTTATGTTTAATGGTGAATGTGTAGGCTTGAAGATGTTTAACCCACTTCATATGCTTGTGACTAAGATTCTCCTATCCATTTAGAAAACTGAGAGCACGATTGTCAGTATAACCAATGAATTTCTTAGGTAAAAGGTAATGCCTCCATTTTTTCAAGGCTTGTACCATTGCATACAAGTCCAAATCATATGTAGAATACTTCCTTTTAGAATCATTAATTTTCTCACTAAAGAAATCCACCAGTATTCCTTTTTTACTTAAGACAACCCCTATGGCTAAATTGCTAGCATCACACTCTACTATGAACAACTTATTAAAATTAGGTAGAACAAGGATGGGGTGTTGTGCTACTCTCTTTTTGAGATATTCAAAATATTTATTTGCTTCATTTGACCAAGAAAACTTACACTTTTGTCCTCCCTTAATGGTGTCTAGGATAGGTGCACATATGTGACTAATATTTTTGATGAATTTCCTATAGAATGTCGCCAAACCATGAAATCTCCTTACATCACCTATTGACTTGGGTGTTTTCCATGACAAGATAGCCTCTACCTTTGCTGGTTCCATCTTCAAATAACCCTTTGAAATCACAAAGCTAAGGTAGATAAGTTCCTCCTTCATGAAGACACTCTTCTCCATGTTGATCATCATTTTTCATCATGCAACCTCTTGAAAACTAGGTTCAAATGCTCAAAATGCTCCTCCTTTGTCATGATAAACACAAGAATATCATCAAGGTAAACCACAAAAATTTTACCAACGAAGTCTTTCAATACCTCATTCATGAGGCGCATAAAGGTGCTTGGGGCATTGGATAGCCCAAAAGGCATCACCATCCACTCATAAAGACCTTAATTTGTTTTGAAGGTTGTCTTTCATTCATCCCCTTTCCTTATTTTGATTTGATGATACCCACTCTTGACATAAATTTTGGAATAGTAACAAGCCCCTCCCAGACAGTCCATTAAATCTTCAATTCTAGGCATAGGAAACCTATATCTTATGGTAATCCTATTGAGGGCCCTAGAATCAGTACAAAGTCTCCATTTACGATCCTTTTTAGGTTCTAGGATTGTTAGGACAACACATGGACCGAGACTCTTTCTCACCAACCCCTTATCCAACAATTCTTGCACTTGCTTGGCAATCTCCTCATTCTGAGATGGGGTCATCTTATAGGCTAGTTTGTTTGGCAATGTAGACCCTGGTATGAAGTCAATCTGATGGCTTATGTCTCTAATAGGTGGCAAGGTGTTAAGAATTTCCTCCACCATTATACTCTTATACTTATCCAATAATTATTGCCCCTGTTTGGGAATTTCTTCCTTACCATGACTAGGCTCATTAGGAGTGTTTTTAGGATTCAAAATCAGAGAGTCCCTGAGAGTTCCTTTTTCTTTTAGGATGTCTAAAAACTCTTTTCCACTTACTATCATGAAACTTGACCCAATGTTCTGATGAATACTAAGAGTGGGGGGTGAATTAGTATGCCAAAAATCTTTGCACTTAAACACTTTGCAAGACTGACAGTAAACCGGTAAAACAATTTAGCAGACAAACCGGTTAACAAATATGCAAACCAAATAGCTAATAATGCATTCACCCATAGAAGAAAAAATACCATAACACAAGGGATTTTGATGTGGAAACCCAAATGGGAAAAACCACAGTGAGATGGAACTCACAAGTAACTATCTGCAGAATAGGAACCAGACCGGTTAAGGTCTTACAATGTTGTTTACCAGAATAGATCCTATTAGGAATCTCAATCTCTGTTAGGAGATAAGTCTAATTAAAGACTACCTTACTAGAGGATTTTAGATCCATAAATGTGAACCACCTTGTTACAGGATTTACAAAAGGCTTTTGGGCCTACCCAGTTAAGGGCTACAGACTTGTCAAAGATGTGAGTAAACAACAAGTGTTTGATCTAGCTAGTTGCATAGGCTACTTGGTTAGATCCTTGGTAGCTCATTCCTAATGCACTCCAGCATTACTTCAGTCTTCTACACATTCATATTCTCTCCAACACCTCAATCACCTTAAACCCTAGCAACAACTTAAACTTTCACTATATCCACATCAACAACCTAAAACCCTAGACATGATGTCCTTATAAAGGAATCTAATTTCAAGTCGATCTAATGGGATTACATTACAATTTCCTAGGTTCAATGAACCTGGACATACTTGGTACCACGACACAAAAAGCACCGTTAATGTGTCAGCACCATCAAACAATCAATGGATGGTAACTCATCACAGAGTATTACTGGTTCATACAAAATGTCAATTGTCGGTTTGACAAAAATGAAGACTGGTAAAAATGTGTTATGCCACTTTAATCCCTTGAACTGCTTGGAGTCAACATGCTACTTCAGACCGAGAAACACATTCTGCAAAACATCAATAGTCTAAAGACTATAATACAACATACCGGTTGGAACAAATACCGGTTGTGCTCTAACTCATACATAAAAAGAGGATCTCAATGCAAGTGTGTGTCCATCAATGACAATCACAACATAAACATCAAAAATGCCAACAATCTCCCCCTTTGGCATTGATGGCAACACTTAGGAAAATAAAAATTTTGACATCTAAGTGTTTTACAACAAAATCATGCCATTAGCAAAATTGCTCCCCCTAAGCATATACACTATCCCTTTAACAATACAATGTATAGAACTTTTGCATATAGAGCATAAACATTGAGATATTTAGAGCATATAATCAAAATTTTGAGTACCAGATACTTCTCCAAATAGAATTCTTCTCCCCCTTTGCCAACAATGACAAAGTACAGCTGAACAACCCTATTTTCATTTGATATTAAAAATAATAAAAGTTTATGACAACAAGGAATGATACTTGTCAAAAATAGATTTAAAGTCCTGCAAGAATTGTTTCATCGACAAAGACCAGGACTCAAGTAGGGAGGTGGCTACTTCTTGCTCTATCTGCATCTGGGAGACCTATTCTTCCATGGCATCAATTGTGCTTATCTCCTATGAAAATATTAAGGCATCCAGGTTCAGATAGCACTTCTGAAGAATTTGCAATCGTGGGAGTAGAACCAGTTGTAGCTCCTGCAAATCTCTAGACCGAGTGCTGATCTCTTGCTCCATTTTTGTTGACTAGATGTGAAACCGGTGAACGGTTTGCCCATAAGTTGTAAAGGAATCATAAGGCAGCTTGAATGTGCTCAAGTAGGACTGCAAGTCTATTTTAAGTTTTTGCTTTTGAGCTAGCACATCATCATAGAACATATGGGGTTGGCAGATCTTGCTGAGTAGCAGATTTCCCTCATCTAGAGCGTCCCTTATATCTTTTTGTTCTTTCTTCAGTTCAGTTTGGAGCTCATTCAACTTCTTCACCAGAGCTATATTAAGAGCTTTTTGATGCTCCTTCTTGACATTAGCCTATGTTGCCTCTTCAAGGCTCTACACCTGATCATCCACTACTATGCATAGGAGCTTGAGTTTAGCTAGTGATGAATCAGTGTTGGGAAGATTTGTACCGAGTATCAAACTAGTAAGTGTATCCATAGCCACTTGAATTACATCCTGCTCCTTCTTCCGTCGAATGATTTCAAGGTGCTCTTGAGCTACCTTGATACTATGCATTAGCTCCATTTTCACTTGCAGACTGGAGATCGATAGGACTGGTGAGATCAGTTGGTTTAGCTTGACTCCTGGTTGCCTTCGGAGTCTCCATCTGGGTGCTCTTCTCTGCTTCTCCTGCCTTGTCCTCTTCCGCTTTCTCTCCTCTTCTCCACTTCCTTATCCTCCTCTTCCTTCTTCCTTTTCTCTACTTCTCTCCTCTTTTCCTCTTCTTTTTCTTCCTCTTCCTTCTTCTTCTTCTCTGCTTCCTTCTTCTTCTCCAGTTCCTTATCTTCTTCTTCCTTCTTTTTCTTTTCATCTTCTTGCTTCTTATTCTCTTCTTCATCCTTCTTCTTTTTCTCCTCTTCATCTTTCTTCTTCTTCTCTTCTTCATCCTTCTTCTTTCTCTCTTCTTCATCTTTCTTCTTCTTCTCTTCTTCATCCTTCTTCCTCTGCTCTGCCTCTTCCTTTGCCGCAACCTATCTATCCTCGACTTGCTTATCAACCTGTTTAGCCTCTTGCTTCTATCCTATTGCCTCAGATGGTGTTTCCTAAGTAACATCCTCAACGTCTAGAGCATCGACATCAATGGCGTCGATCGGTTCAACAACCGAATTTCCTTCATCATCAAATACTTCATCCGATTTGGGTATAACTGGTTCTTTTTTAGCTTGCTGGTTGGCTAGATGTGCTTTGTGAGTCTGGATAGAAGTTCTCATATATAGATGAGTGTCTTTTTTGACATCATAAACTCTACCTTCTACCAGCCAGAGTCTTCTTCTTCTAGTGAAGAAGAGTCCTTTATTTTGGTCAATAACATCAAACAATTTAGAATTTGACAGGTCAGGAAAGTACTATGCAAAAAGTTTCTCCCTAATTTCCTATTCCTTTTCTATGGCAATGCGCCATCTATTGTCTAATGACATATATAAAGAATCTGGTGTCTGAGACTTAATCTCTGAGGGTGACCGTTCATTAACACATAAATACTGAATTATTTCCTTTTCAACCGCTTACTTTTCATCATCATTAAAGTCATCAAAACACTCAATTAAGTCATTTAGCACTTTTCTCCTAACATTCTTTATTGTTCTTTGACAATGTGTCAAAGGTTTATAGGAAGATATTGTTAGGCCCAATATGGAAAGCTAATGTACTAAGAGGGGAGGGGTGAATCGGTACTTCAAAACATTTCTTCAATAATAACTTTACTATTTTGCATAAACCAAATAGTGCAGTAACATAATATAAAGCTAAAACAAATAGATAACAATCATACATGATTCACTCCATAACACATATATTTTGGTTATGCAAAAACTCTTGGTTAGAGAGAAAAACTCTAGTGGAGATGGCACCCACAACTTCACTACTGCAATAATAAAGATTGCTCGGTTAGAGCTACATGTTTAGCTATTTCTGATAGCTTACCCTGTTAGGAGTATCAAGATCTGTTAGATCTCTCTTGCTAAAGGATTTTACAACACTTAATCTAAATGTTGCACCTGGTTAGAGGCTTTACAATTTATAGACTTGATTAGAGTCTTTTACCCTGTTAAAGGTTTTCTCTTACAACTTCAAAATATTACAAAAAAATCATTACAAATATCTGTAATTTTACATCTGGAATGTTATAGCAGATTCTATGTGCTTAGAATAAAATTACCTTGCTTATAGCATACCTCGGTAACCCATATAGTAACTCAGTAAACCCTTCTGTTTACTCTATTCTTTGACTATTCTCTGAAATCCTTCTCAGTGACCTTTTGTGTCTTTGTAACAGTCATAACACTTAGTGCTTTCACATGGCTTGCTTTGTATATTTCTATATCTTCCTTTCTATCATGCTACATGTATATATTTGATCTTAATCCATGTTGTATAAACAGATCTCTTATGTCAGTGATCCATTCATTGCTTCGATCTTACAAATATATTTTATCGAATGAATAACCATGCAAAATATTTCATTAGTTAGATGACCTCAAAATCATACACAATCTTTAAGTGCAATTTCCAATGTGATAACGGTTCTATGTGCCTCGATCTTGTAACACATTTTCATATGTATGTCTAGGTTCAATGAATCTAGTAACACATTTCACTTGGTGTATATCAACTCGGTGTGTCATCTTTGCTGCTCGGTAGACATGGAATGATACTCGGTAGACAACTTGGTGTATACTATGCTCTAAGACTACTTTCTTCTATAACCGACTGGACTATGCATACGGACTGAATATTTCGGTAGTAGTAACCGACTAGAGTATATAGAATAACTTTGAACATAAAACTAATGGCAAATTGATAAGTAGTAACAATCTCCCCTTTTGACATTAGTTGAGATGTTTGACAAAAACTACTTTCAAATTTATAACTCAATAATCTATATACTTGCAAAATTTGACTATACTGACAGTATATACAATAGTCAATGAAATAGTAAATCCATATATACTCCCCTTATCGATATACTGTACAAAACTTCTAATTTTTGCATGCTTAGTGATCAATGTTCTGTGAGTTGCACTTGTTCTTTGCTTACTATTCTATTCACTGCTTGGTTCACTGCACTTGGATACTCTGCTCACTCTGCTCGGTATACTCCCCTCGTATACTACACTCCTTGATACTATACTTTGATACTTTGAATACTATATCACTCCCCCTTTTTGACAAACATCAAAATTTAGTTACCATTCAGTGGTGGCAACTGGTCAAAAATGGATTTGTACTTGGTCCGTGCTTCAGTGAGGATGACAGAGAGGGCATCCTTTACATTGTCCATTAAAGAATTATGCACTTGAATATCAGCTAATAATGATATTAAGCCATCTAGAGTGCTTCCCTCTGGTGTTGTAGACAAGTATGTGGCTCGGTTGATCTGTTCTTGGACAAACGAAAGATGAGGAAGGAATAATGTCTGAAGTGTCATTATGTCCATCCTGATCTTGTGTTCATCATTTCTGAGGTCCAATTGTTGAGCCATGAGTTGTTGTAGCTTGGTATAGAAATTCTGAACTAAATTTGGCTCTGTGGTCAACTTATTTGAGAGATCGGTGATCTCTTTCTCAATTGCCTCTATTTTATTTTTGATGTCTTTAATGAATAAAGAAAATGTACAAAGTTTCTGAAATAAATAAAGAATGTGCTTGAGTTGAGGAGTCAACTCAGCAATAAATTTGACAAGTTTAACTTTGCCAATAGCTATAGCTTTCTATACCTCTTCTATCATTTTTGCAGTGAGCTCCTTGTCTTTTAGCTTTCTCAAATATTCTGATGCATCTACTCCAGATGTCTCTCTCTTTGTTAGGAGTTCATCCAGTTGAATGTGGATGGCTGCATCTGTTGACACTGTAGCTTCAGGTAGCATATCTATTAAGAGTTCTTTCACCTTCTGAAGTACTTTATTCTTCTTTTGAATCATCATTTGCTTCTCTTGTTTGGCCTTTGCTTTGCATAGTTCACCGAAATCAATGAGTGCTTGCCCCTTTAATTTTGATATGTCTACATTGGACAACACTATTGGTTTTGACAAATCAACTTTAAAACTATGCTTTTTCATCTTCTTTTATTTACCTTTCACCGATGGAACTAAGACAATGGCTTGTGAGGCTTGATGACCCTTGGTAGGTTGCTTGGTAGAGGCAACACTTTGGTCGGTTTCTTTAGCCTCTATAGAGTCCTTGGTGTCTTGGTACTCAGTGTCTCAATGTCAACATTTTCAGTGCTAGAAGGTGCTTGAGACATCTGTTCTTGAGTAGTACCTTCTCCTGCTGTAGACTTGTGACCTTCGGTGCCTTCATCTGTATCCTGAGGGGTTTCGATTGAGATAGGTTGATTGACTGGTGGATAAGGCTGAACTTGTTCCAAGACTGATTCACTGGATACAATTTTTGCATATGCATTGCCTTCTATCATTTCCTGTTCCGGTTCCTCTATATCCATGATATCTTCATCTATTTGAATGGTGTCTGCAGGGTCTTGCTTGGGAACATCAGGATATTGCTCGGTGACATCAACAATTTCAACTTCAGCTTGCTCACCAGCATCCTTGATTTTAAAGATTTCCTGCCACTTTGCTTTTGTCTCATTTTCTACTTCAATATATAGCCCATTCATCAGTTTCAAGGCTCTTTGTTTGACAAGAAACTTTGAGTTGTAGGTTGTCAGATGTTCTTTTATTTCAACTACTGACATGTCAAGAAAGAGATGTACCAGACTTCTTTCTCTAATTTGTTTCTCTTAGTGCATTGCATACTTCCACCTATTGTCAATATGTAAATATAACTCATTTGGAAGTGACTTAGATAGTTCCAATGGAGCTAACCAGAATTTTAGAAGTGTGCAAATGACAACTTCTTCAATTTGTCTCTTTTCATCATTATTTCTGGTTTCATACTTGACATATCTGAATGATCCAAATCCACCATATTCTTTTAGATTAGCACAAAAATTTTCAACACTATGTACATTTGCCTTCTTGCTCTTGACAATCTGAAATTTGCTTGCATCCTTTGATTCGGTGTCACTAGACTCTTTTGCCAAAATGAGTCTCCGAGTAGTTTTCTTGTAAGCTTTTGTTACCTTAGGAACAATAAAACTCTTTGCTTTCTTACTTGGTGAGGCTGCAGATGCTCTATTGTTAGGTCGCTTTGCTGGTGGAGTCGATGAGGCTGCAGATGCTCTATTGTTAGGTCGCTTTGCTGGTGGAGTCGGTGAGGCCTTTGATGTGTCTTGTTTCTTTGTTTTCAACACTATTCCCTTAGGCAATTCTATGCTCAATGTTATGGCTGCCTCTTGGGCTTCAGATTCTTCTTCGGTAATGGCTAAAGTGCCTTTGATAGGTGTGGAGGAAGAGTCTTCTCCGAATTTCTCCGATAATGCCTTTATCATCTTTGTTGCCTTTCTTGTAGCTTTGGGTACAACAATGCTCATTTTTACTTTTTCCTTCACTTCTTCATAGGTTCCATACCTCAGCTCGGTAGCATGTCTTGGCAATGTAAGAAATGCATCAATTTGTTGTTGTGTGATGTCAAGATCAATCTTGTAACCCATCAGTGACAAAGATTGAGTTCTTGGTTCCACAACATTCACATAATAGTAATCAGTGTCAACTTCAAAACATATGTCATTTTTGTATTTCTCCACTAGCTAGGGTGGAATCCAGTACCTGTTATGCATTTTCTCTTGAAACTTACTGAAGTAATCATCCAAAATATCATTAAAATTATCACCTAACTTCTTGATGAAGTCATTAATCTGATGGGTGGTTGGTCGATGTAGCTCCCAAACAACTTTACCGACTGATGGAAAGAATTTTTCAAAATAGAAAAAGATTCATACAAGTAATGATCCAAACTTTAGTGTATTAGCTGAGTTTTTCTTCTTCAGCTTCCTGATGGTGTTCAGATTCTCAAATAGGCTTTTCAGCAACACCTCATAAAGATCAATTTTCAATCCCTATTTCACAATTTTGTATGCTAGGTCTACTATTGCACAAGGTACACTGTTTTCCCTTGCCGATTGGAAGAAATAGTAGCCTATTACTCTAATGACAAATTTTAGTTCTTCATCTGTGATATTGTTCAATTTTAGTCCTTTGCAATCTGATTCCACTCCAGTTAAACTGATCAATTCCTTTTGTGATATCATCTTTTGGGCTCAGGCATGATCATAAATAGGGTAATTGGTAATCAGATGAATGATTTCCTTGGTAATCTTAAATGGTTGCTCTTCTAGCCACATGAAATCATCGTGGACTCTGCTCAGAACAAACTTGACCCACTGGGGTTTGAACACACGGGGATAGGTTAGGGCTTTATTTAATCCCTTGATCTTAATGTGCTCATACTTCCTATTTAATTTACCATCTATGCATAATTCATCATAGGTGTCTTTGATTTCAACATGACCGAGTTCTTCAACACAACATTTGGTGAAGAATCTCACATCCTCGACTAACAACACTCTATCTAGGATGAGTGAAAATGCGGTTTTGTCATCCGGTTTAGATGCAACTTTGGGAGTTAATGGGTATTTTAGTGAGGGCTTCTCAACATTCTTGACAACAATGGGATCTTGGATCTTAGGTTGCATTTGTAGATTTCACATAAAAAAAAAAAAAACTAACAAAAGATCTTTAGGGTTTCAGGATTTTCAAACGGTAGACGCTTCACACTTAGCAGATAATAGCAACTTGATAAGATCGGTAAACCATCTTAACAATGCATTGAGATTGATGTAAATACCTTGAATTTTCTTTGTAGAAGGTTTGATCGCCTTAGATTCGCTTTGCTCTGCTCTCTCGAAAACTTGGTAAGTAAAAATGACCGCAAAAATGCTTTAAGTACATAATATGCATTATCAGGCTCTGTGTGGGTTAGGTCAAAAACATTAAATGCGCTCGGTTCCACTAAACTTTCTTTCCTTTTTTTTGCTTTAACTGAGTAACCAAACTTCCTTCATTTACCGACTTGACAGGTTTCCTATATAGTGCTCCAAAAGACTTTGCTAGAATTTCAAATTTACTAATACATCTTTAACTATGCAGATTTTGAATTAAGTACATAATAGAATAGGAGCTGTTAAGCTTTAACCTTGAGAGAATGTAGTCCCTTCATACCTTTACCGATTAATTTGGAATAGGTGCACCTAACTCGGTAGGTAAGGTGCTTTCTTCATTTGACACAATTTCCTTCTTTTTCCAAATCATTTTTAATTTGTCTTTTATTTCCTCAGTGTCTTTTCTAGGTTGATCTCTGCAATCTCCAGCCAAGTGTCCAACTTTGTGACAATGAAAACATGCCATACCAGGATTTCTCCATGATCTTCGGTTGTTCATCCCAAACCTTATAAAGTAGTTGGCACTTATATGTCCATATCTTCCACAACATTCACACCATATCCTTGTATTGTAATCCCATGGTACTATAGAATACTGTCGGTAAGGATTTGTGTGAGCTTGGTAACCTCTAGTATTTGCTCGGTGTGTAGACCACATGTAGTTCTTTTGCTTAAACCAACACTTCTCAGTACTATGTCCATATCTATTGTAGTTTTTACAAAACCCTTTGAATTTTGCCTTCTGATAATTGTTAATAGACTTTGTCTTACATTGATTAGATGTGTGACCATATTTATTGTAGTTGTAACAATAACCATTGGACTTAGTGACATTCGGTTGCTTACCTTTTCTAATTTGGCACACGTTGGCAGTGTGACCTTGATTTCCACAGTAGTTGCAAATAGGCTTCTTTCTTTTGATGTTATTCTTGATTCCATCTTGCTTTGATTATTCTCCTCTCTCGGCGGTATGAATTCCCTTCTCGGTAGAGTTTTTTCCTTTGTAACCGAGTCCTGCATCTTTGTTGGGTCTTCTTGTATTCAGTTGCTTATCCAACATCTTTTATTCTTCATGACTCTTCTTTAGTGTTTCTTTGGATTTCTTCTTTGTTTCAAGTTCATTGGTCAACCTTGATACTTCAAGTTTCAATGCTTGTGTAGCATCGTAAATTGTACGCACTTGCTAGGGTGGTACAATTTCACACCTAGTTTAGCACCCGCCTTAGTGCATTTTACATTTTGCATTGCATTTCCCCTTTAGCACTTAATTAATCAAATTAATTAGGTCTAAGGTTCTATTTTATCATCTCCCACATCATAAAGTTGGGCCCTTTCATTAAAGTGTGCCCTTTTCATTTTATTCCTCCTATACATCATTTAATCAAAAACCCTAATTAGGTCCTATTTTGAACTTGGGGGCTTGATTTCGGGGGTCAAAACATCTCGAAATCACCTGTAACTTCGGGATTCTCTCTAAAATCACCATATTCGACGGCCCTGAAAATTTGGTGAAAAGTTGTCGGGACCATGGCGCCTGGAGTGCAACATGGTCCCGGACATTTTTCCCGAAATTTTAGGAGCGCGATCCAATCATAAAATAAAGCTTAACCCCAAGAAATTGGTGGGAGATTCAATCTCTAAGTCGGCCTAAAGTTGAAATTAAGACCTAGGGTTTCATACATAAGAGCTCTCTTTCTTCATTTGAAAGGATCCGATTTTCGTTTTCAGGAACCTGATATGCAGCACAAGAGCAGATCTTTGAGGACTTCAACAACATTCAACATCCTTCTATCAAGCATTTATCAATTTCATTCATCCATTTAGGGCTTGGAAGACATTGAAGAACAATAGGAGATTACCGACTGAAGATTGGCTTGTACTCCTCCCTTGAGGGTTGGGTATGATTTCATGTTGTTTTCATGTCTTTGCATAAGCTTCAATATATCCTTTATTCATGCTTTAGATCACTTTGCATCTTGATTTAGAGCATTTACATTATCATTTACAAGCAATTAGGGTTTACTTTCTAGGTTGCTCTAGTTTGCTTTCTTGCATTTTAGGACCTTGCACACACACTAGGTCTGCACACACAATACATTTTACAATACAAATTGGCTATTCGTGGAGGTGGAAATCACCGAAGTGGGGGTTTGACTAAGGCAAAACCCTATATAGCCACCCAAACACCTTTTCAGATATAAGTGCAGGTTTCGGGACTCGGACGACGCCGCAGGTTGCAGATCCGGGAGAAGCAGACTGAGACCGACTTTCCCACCAAATTTTAGAGAAAAAGACCAGGACAGGGGCGTGGGGTGCCCTGGTCCTGCCAGGACAGGGGCACTGGGTGCCCTGGTCCCTGGGACAGGGGCGCTGGGCGCCCTGGTCCTCCTGATAGACAGCATTTTCTGCATTTTTGACAGCTTTTCCAGAGTGCAAAACAGCAGTTTCCGGAGCAGTTTCAGGGGCAGAATCAGGACAGTGGTGCCCGCGCCCCCGTCCTGAACATTTTCATTCATATTTTAACACCAGGTACACATTTACATTCTTGTCTTGTCCTTGTGTTTACAGCTTTCCATCATTTAAGTTCAATTCTGTAATCTTGTTATTAGTTCATACTTGCACTTTGGGGTTAGGGATTGAACTTGTATCATTTCATCTTTCAATTACAACAAAGGAATAGAAATCCTAATAGGTATCCCGTGGCTCTCTCTTCCACAAAAAGAAGTAGCCAATTGTGTGATACCTCTAGGCTCTTTCGTATTCCACAAGTGTGTGGTTGAAAGTGAGATTAGGGCCTGTTTGCTTAGTGTCACTTTTTCTCCTACACAGCTTGATTCTCACCGTCTTTCAGATTTGCTTCATGATGTGCATAACCTAGTTGATCTGATAGGTTTTGTTGAATTCTAGTCATCCTTGTGATTTCATCATTCTTATTAGATACTAAGACTTCAAGATGTTGTTTCTCTCTTTCTAGATCTCTTACTTTATCCTCGGCTGTCCTCAATGCATCAAGATTTTCAGTCATCTGTGTGCTGAAATGTTCATGTTCTCTTTTCATTGCTTTTAGTTTATCAGCCAGTGCTTTGTTCTTTTCTTTCAATACTCCAATCATTTCTTTAGTCTCTTCAGATATATTGTTTTCAGATGATGTCTCAATTTGTTCCACTAACTCTTGAGAGTCTTGCAAATCATCAGATAATCTTCTTCTCACTTTCAGAGATTTTTACATTTGCCTTTGCATGTCTGCAATCACTTGATTAGCATGATCTAGCTCTTCTTGTAGATACACAATCCTCTGAGATTTTTTATAGCCTTCCATTGATAAGATCTTTCTCTTTAGGCAGTTAAACCCTTTTCCAAGATTGAAGCTCTGATACCAATTTTTAGGCCCAATATGGAAAGCTAATGTACTGAGAGGGGAGGGGTGAATCAGTACTTCAAAACATTTCTTCAATAATAACTTTATTGTTATGCATAAACTGAATAGTGCAGTAACATAATATAAAGCTAAAACAAATAGATAACAATCATACATGATTCACTCCATAACACATATATTTTGGCTACGCAGAAACTCTTGGTTAGAGAGAAAAATTGCGGTGGGGATGGCACCCACAACTTCACTATTGCAATAATAAAGATTGCTCGGTTAGAGCTACATGTTTAGCTATTTCTGATAGCTTACCCTGTTAGGAGTATCAAGATCTGTTAGATCTACCTTGCTAAAGGATTTTACAACACTTAATCTAAATGTTGCACCTGGTTAGAGGCTTTACAATTTATAGACTTGATTAGAGTCTGTTGAAATTTTTCTCTTACAACTTCAAAATATTACAATAAAATCATTACAAATATTTGCAACTTTACATCTGGAATGTTATAGCAGATTCTATGTACTTAGAATAAGATTACCTTGCTTATAGCATACCTTGGTAACCCATATAGTAACTTGGTAAACCCTTCTGTTTACTCTATTCTTTGACTGTTCTCTGAAATCCTTCTCGGTGACCTCTGTGTCTCTGTAATAGTCATAACACTTAGTGCTTTCACATGTCTTGTTTTGTATATTTCTATATCTTCCTTTCTATCATGCTACATGTATATATTTGATCTTAATCCATGTTGTATAAATAGATCTCTTATGTCTGTGATCCATTCATTGCTTCGATCTTACAAATATATTTTATCAAATGAATAACTATGCAAAATATTTAATTAGTTATATGACCTCAAAATCATACACAATCTTTAAGTGCAATTTCTAATGTGATAACGGTTCTATGTGTCTCGATCTTGTAACATGTTTTCATATGTATGTCTAGGTTCAATGAATCTGGTAACATGTTTCACTTGGTGTATATCAACTCGGTGTGTCATCTTTACTTCTCGGTAGACATTGAATGATACTTGGTAGATAGCTCAGTGTATACTATGCTCTGAGACTACTTTCTTCTATAACTGACTAGACTATGCATACCAACTGAATATTTTGGTAGTAGTAACCGACTAGAGTATATAGAATAACTTTGAATATAATACTAATGGCAACTTGATAAGTAGTAACAGATATATCTATATTTACTAGTGCAGATGATGCCGGTTCATTCTTTGTCTTCCTCTTTGCTTGACGTGTTTTCTTTGGCTTTTCCTCAGACACAGTTTCTTCTGAGTCTGGAGAGGTATTCCTTGTCTTCCTCTTTCTCTTGAACACTTTAGCCAATGCTGCTTCCGGTTTCTTCTTGGCTGGTGACCACTTGGTCACTTTTGGAGTTGCAGTAGTAACCAATGCTGATGCTGCAGGCACTACCTTTGCCTTCTTTACTGTCGGTTCTTTTTCTTTCATGGCTGGTGGTTCCTCAACTGGTGCTATCCTCTCTAGGTAGGTGTCGGTTCTCTTTGCCTTAGGATCAAGCAGTGAGGCAATAAGGGTAGAGGCATACCCTTCCAGCATATCGTACATCACCTCATAGCCCATTGGCTCCATTTCTTCCTATCTAGGGTCAACAACCTCCATTATGCATTTATCTACTTGGATGGTGAAGCAGATATCATCTTCATATTTCTTGATGATGTCACCTGATATCCTCACTCTTTGGCTCATTTTCCTTTTGAACTCATCAAAATACTTATTCAGAACATCAGGGTAGCCGGTTCCAATTGCTTCAATGCTTTCCTTGATTTGCTTGGTCACCGGTTGGTCACCAGACCATTGGACATCTCCTACTCTTGGAAAGTAGCCTTGGAAATAGAAGAACAACCCAACCAGTAGTTGTCCAAACTTGAACCTAAGTGCATTATCTTGTTTGATCAAATTTAGATTCAACAGGAGTTGTCTCTGCATACCGATGCATAGATCAAATGATGCATCCTCCTTTATCATCCGGTAAGCGACATTTACCACTGCAGCAGATACAGAATTAATTCTGTTGGCTGAGAATGTCCAGTATCCAATCACCATGCATGCATACTTCACCAAATCATCCTTGATAGAATTTACTGTCATGCCTCGTGAGTTGCTCACTGAACTGGTGAGCTTGGACATTTTAGTTTTTCTTACCGTCCTCAGGGCTGGCACTTCCCCTGTGTTGTAGAATCTGGTGACTGCATGAATTTCCTGTAGTGTGATATCATGTGTTCTCTCTAGGTACATCTTATCACCTTGGACTCTGCTTAGAATGATCCTTATATGATCCTTTGTGAAATCCTCCAAGAAGTAAACAGCATTGTGGAGCTTTTTCTTCTCCAAAATATTAAACTCTGGTTTGAACTTCTTATCTTTTCCACAAAATAAACCTAACTGGGTGTGGATAGCTAGAGACCCTAGGTCTTCAATCTTGCAATCTATGTAGTCAGAAATTCCCTCTTCTACTATCACACTAGCCGGAACTTGTGATAGGGCATTATACTTGGACTTCCATTGAATAAAACTTGCAGTCTTGACAGATGCATTAGAACTGGTATGAGATGCGGAAGCCATGATAGAAATCTTAAGAACTTGAGAAATACCTTTTGAAACACGTGAAATTAGGGCTTGCCGATTCTCCTTCACTTCACACTCCGTCAGTTGCAGAATCACCGCTTTGTGTTCTCCACTTGACCATTTCCAATTTGGATTTGAATGTCCTTCGTGGCTTCTCAATTTCTCAAAATCTCTGCTCAAATCGCCTTTTCGTTGCTCTGCTCTTTGAAAAAAATTTCTTTACTCGAAAACTGATAGTGAGAAATGATTTGAAAAATGCTTTTAAACATATTCCTCACCTACCATCATTAATGCTCCTCCATTAGGGCATAAACCCTAATTTGCCTTTTTACTATTTCTGGTCTTCTGCCAAATGATAGGTATAACATACTAGTTAAGGTCTGTTACCGGTGTAAACCGGGGGTTCAAAATATTTCATCATTTGCTCCCCCTAATCTTTTTTGAAGCTTAGTTTGCCGGTTCCGTGATTTCCATACTAGGTGCAAAAACCGGTTCCTCTTGTAGCACTGCTAGTTTCTCCTTCCAGATTTTGTTCATGTCTGCTTGAACAGTGTCAACATCAATGTTTCCTTCCAGAGTGGCTGGTATATCATCAGATATGTTCTTTCTTGATCTACAGAATCTGGCAATGTGACCCGGTTTGTTGCAGTGATAGCAGACCAATCGAGGTGCTCTCCAAGGTCCATTGTTCATGTTTCCATTCTTACTTTTGCATGTTGTAGTAGTGTGACCATGACCATGACAGATCATACAATTTTCTCTCCATCCGGTTACTACTTGATAACCACCGCTTCTTGGCTGATGATTGAAGGCATTAAACTAGTTGTGATTCTGGTTCACAAAAGGTTTAGGACCAACTCCTTGGGTCCTTTGAGGATATCTTGCAGTGTTATTCATAACAGACCTACATTCAGATGCTCTATGCCCATACTTGTTGCATGCATAATAGTTACCATCAAATCTATAGGATCTAGGCTTATCATTTAGGAAATAAGAAAAAATGTTGTAAGCCTTACTCCTACACACATTTGCAGTATGCCCTTCTTTAAGACAGTTAAAGAAAACAGGTTTAAACTTTTGCTTACCTTTATCCTTTGATGTCGGTTGTTTCTTTGATGTTCCAGCATTTGTACTAGAGGTCTCACCTTCCTCATGACCGGAATAGCCAAGTCCATTAGTATTCTTGACCGGTTTGGCAGGTTCAAGCTTTTGCTCTAGCTTGACAGTACTCTTGTTGAACTTAGCAAGTATTTCCTTTGACTCAGAGAGTTCTTTGGAAATAGCAGCATTTGTTTCCAACAGGTTTTCATTCTCAGAGATGGCACTGTTCAGTTCTCCTTGCATGTCTTCCTTTTTCACTTTGCTTGCATGGAGTTGAGCATTTAGGGCACGCATCTCTTGTTTCAGCTTGGAGATCTCATGATCTCTTTCTCTCACCAGATCTTTAGCTTTCCTCTAGTTCTCAAGCTCTTGACACATCCGAATAGTCAGTCCTTCCAACTCCTTTCTCAAGTTGGATTTTGATTCATTCAACTTATTTACTTCTGCAATTAGGGCTTCCATGTCTGCTTCATCTGAAGAACTATTTTCAAAAAACTCCGTTAGCTTTTCTGCATGTTCTCTTCTTTTTGCTTAAGATGCCTTGTATTTGACCATAAGATCATCATAGGCTTGCTTTGACTAAGTGAGCCAGTGGGTAAGTTCCCTCAAAGTGTATTCCCCCATATCTCTTTCCAAGTGGTTAAACTTATAGAAAGGTTGGCTCTGATACCAATTGATGAATACTAAGAGGGGGGGTGAATTAGTATGCCAAAAATCTTTGCACTTAAACACTTTACAAGACTGACAGTAAACTGGTAAAACAATTTAGCAGACAAACCGGTTAACAAATATGCAAACCAAATAGCTAATAATGCATTCACTCACAGAAGCACAAACACCATAACACAAGAGATTTTGACATGGAAACCCAAATGGGAAAAACCACAGTGAGATGGAACTCACAAGTAACTATCTGCAGAATAGGAACTAGACCGATTAAGGTCTTACAATGTTCTTTACCAGAACAGATCCTGTTAGGAATCTCAATCTTTGTTAGGAGATAAATCCAATTAAAGACTACCTTGCTAGAGGATTTTAGATCCATAGATGTGAACCACCTTGTTAGAGGATTTACAAAAGGCTTTTGGGCCTACCCGGTTAAGGGCTACAGACTTGTCAAAGATGTGAGTAATAAACAAGTGTTTGATCTAGCTAGTTGCACAGACTGCTTGCTTAGATCCTTGGTAGCTCATTCCTAATGCACTCCAGCATTACTTTAGTCTTCTACACATTCATATTCTCTCCAACACCTCAATCACCTTAAACCCTAGCAACAACATAAACTTTCGCTATATCCACATCAACAACCTAAAACCCTAGACATGATGTCCTTTTAAAGGAATCTGATTTCATGTCAGTCCAATAGGATTACATTACAATTTCCTAAGTTCAATGAACCTGGACATACTTGGTACCATGACACAAAAAGAACCGTTAATGTGTCAGCATCGTGAAACAATCAATGGATGGTAACTCATCACGGAGTATTACCGGTTCATACAAGATGTCGGTTGCTGGTTTGACAAAAATGAAGATGTAAAAATGTGTTATGCCACTTTAATCCCTCGAACCGCTTGGAGTCAACATGCCGCTTCAGACCAAGAAACACATTCTGCACAACATCAATAGTCTAAAGGCTATAATACAACATACCGGTTCGAACAAATACTGGTTGTGCTCTATCTCATACATATAAAGAGGATCTCAATGCAAGTGTGTGTCCATCAATGACAATCACAACATAAACATAAAAAATGCCAACATGTTCTTATCTACACCATCATTCGGTAAAGGATCCACCTTGTATTTCCTCCCATTTTTGGATATGAGAAAGGAGTTTGTTTTCCCATCATGTTGGGATTGTACATCATATTGTCATGGATGCCCTAACAACAGATGACAAGCATCCATGGGGATTACACCACACAATATTTTGTCTTTATACTCCCCTATTTCAAACTCTACCCAAGATTGCTCATCCACTAAGACCTACTGCCCCTTATTTACCATGACACTTTATAAGGGTTAGCATGAGGTAATCATTTCAATTTTAGTTTGTCTACCATCTCTATGGAAACCAAATTTTCAGTAGAACCTTAATCAACTATTACCTTTCATATCTTACCATAGGCCTTACATGTGGTTCTAAACAATGTCTTCCTTTGAGGGGGTTCTTTCACTTGAGTCACCTTCAACATGGTTCTCCTCATCATCAAGCTTTCTCCATCATGAGCTGGGGTTGCACTTCCAATTGGGGAATTAACACTTTGGCAATCTTCTTCTTGTATCAACCGGTTCCTTATCTCTCCTCCATGAGAGTTTGAGGATTTCTCATAACACTTGTTTTTAGTGTGCCCTACTTGGTTGCAATTTAAGCATCTCCCTATGAAGACACTAGGACCCATTCCTGGTCCTCCAAACCTACCCCTTCCATTGGGTATCCTTCCTCTAAAGCCTCCTCTTGAACCCGAGTCTCCACTTTGTTCTTGTTGGCTAGACTCACCTTGGGGTTTTTGAGGTTGTCCTCTTCCCCCAAAATTTCCTTTTCCTCTAAAGTTCTTGCCTCCTCTTCCCCTACCATATTGTTCACCTTTTCTTCTCAATTTTTCCTCTGCCCTCAAAGATATTTGAAAGAATTCATCTACTATTTTAGGAGTCATCTGACTCATCTCATCTTGAATATTGAATTTGAGCCCATTTAGGTACCTAGCAACCTTCTCCATTTCATCTTCATGGTGCCCTGATCTCAAAATCAATTTGTGGAATTCCTCTGTGTAGAAAGCCACATCCAAGTCCTTCTACTTCAAGTTTTGCATTCTCCTATACAGTTGCACTTCATAATTATCATGCATGAATTGGGCCTTGAGTTTGGACACCATCTGGTCCCAAGAATGAATCATACTCTTGCCCATCTTCACCCTTTCACCTTAGTAATAGTTCCACCAGGTTAAAGAAACACCCTTTAGTTTGGTTTTTGCTAACGTTACCTTCTTCTCCTCAACCACTTCCTTGTATTGAAAATAATTATTCAGGGCATCTATCCAATCTACAAGTTTTTCAACATTCATCTTCTTGCTATAGGTAGGAATCTCTATCTTGGCTTCAAAAGAGTCTTTGCCATTTGTCTTTGGGGCTTCAATGAATGGTCTTTGATTAGTAGGTATCTTTGGCTCCTACCTTTGGGGTTCTTCTTCTTCATCCTCTTGCTCCCCTTCTTCATCAGTCTCCTCACTTGTCCCTTTTCCTTTCTTCATTGCCTTTAATTCATCCTTCAGTGCCTCCTTGACCCTGGTCTTGATCATCTCATCCATCTCTTGGAATTTCTTAGCCACCTCTATGGACATCCCCTTTGGAGGCATTATGATAGCCTCTTCTTGTTTCTCTTCTACTGACATACACCCAAATATTTCCTCCCAATGATCAAACTTTCTCTAATACCAATATTATGTAGAGCCTTGAGATGATTAACTTAGACCAAATTTAGTCACCACTTCCCAAATCTATTTGGGACCACTTAGACCAGACTCGCAACCAATCTTAGACTCCTCACAAGGCTCTATACATCAACAAAAACATACCAAGCATGATAGACCACACATCATGCAAAATCAAGCCTCAACCACACTAGGCTTCAATGCTCAAGAATGAGACAACCATAAAATTGTTGTGGAAATATTAGGGAAGAAATAAGAAAACCTTGGCACATGTTTATGAAGACAATTTTAGACCCCAAACAAGTTTGTTTTGATCCCAACTTGAAACTATGACTATCCACGATGTAGACCAACCCCTAGGCCTACTAGCCCTCAATGTAGGACAACACAAAAATACACAACCATAAGGTGCTTGAGCCCAACATCTATCCATGGAATGTTATTTCTCAACAAGGCCTTAAACATATTACAAACTCAGACCTTGACTCTTTATGCAAACCCCCAAAGTGTAAATTTGACCTACTAGACCTAGAGCCCCAATTAGGTCACTTTTACAAAGCAAGTACCCTCAAAATGATTAAAATAAACATTCCACCACTTTTAACACCTCATAATATCTATCTATCCACCAAATATACAATGATTTTGGGTTCAAACATCTCCAAGTCTTCCTAGCACTCAAAATAGCAGCAAATTCAAAACCTGTCACATAGAGATGCCAGGTTAAAACCTCATGAAACTCACTCCTCCATCCATAGATTCCCTTGAAAATTTTGAAATCCTAAAATAAATACATGTAACTAAAATTCCCCAAAGCTTCATGAAATTTGGAATGGGGAATGTCAAGTTATTGACATTTTTTGTACAAAACCCTAGGAAATGAGGGTTTTCAGACCCGATTTTAGAAACATAGATGGATCTCACTCAAATATGCACCAAAATTATTGAAACCAGTGGTAAATGAGAGCTAGATATCTATTATAACAATACACACACTTGTGTTTGATCAATCAATCCATACAATAAAGATATAAGGTCTGCAACACGTGTTTCTACAACAAATTTGTAGGGAAACAATGAAGTTTTCTATTCCAATCACCAAAAATGACATCAAAAACCTTCCTTTTTGTTTGGGAGAGGTTTATATAGACCAAATAAATCCTTCCAACCAATCATAACCACTATTTGAACTTTATGATAGTTGGCAACCACCTTTTTTTCAAAAAAATTGTCATCAAGAATGCAAAAATTGTCATGCAACTTTTGCAATGTTGACAAATTTTCACTCTAAAATATCATACTCACATAGACTCAAAAAAGTAGTTAAAAATATGCCAAATGTGGCTCAAATATGATAAATAAATCAATCTCACCCATTTCGACACCTTTGGGTGACCATTGACCACTAGTTGACCAAATAGGTCCTGATAGGTTACAAAGTCCAAAATGGAATGAATGCCTTACATAATTGACAAAAAAACATGAATTGGTCCAAGTGACCTTATTAAATCATAAGAAAATGAAACAACACAAAAACCAGAATATCAAATCCTTTCCAATTTCACTCCTTTGCTATATATTTCTTGGATTCCCATTCTCATACCCTCCATTCTTTAGCCCTTTACATCCTATCACTATCCATCCTCTCAATCCCTCTATCTATTATTCAAGAAATATCTCCATACATCCATCATTTAAACAAGCCTTGTTTCTCCCTTGTCATTGGTCCCAATCCATTTATCCTATATTGACAAACCAATCCCATCATATCCCATCATATTTCCCATTCCATCCAATCCTATCCAATCATTTATCCTCCTCCGGTCCTATATAATCATTTATCCTCCTCCCATCCTATCCAATCCATTTATGATCCCCATCAAACTGAGATTTAATCCCATGACACTAATTTTTAACTAGAAATGTGACCTTTTCCCAACTATCTAAGCTTATCTTGACTTGTGCATAGATCAAAAACTCATCCACAACATGCTAATCGAATTTGAGCAAAAATTTTTCCATCTGCATACCCTGCACATCCACCTTGTCTTTTACTGCTTATCGATCATATCCATCCTCCTGCCCATCAGGATGCATCCTTCTCATGTTTGATAGTTTATCCAAATCCATCACCCCGCCCATCAAGATGTATCCATCCCATGTCCAATAGTCTATCCAAATCCATGTCCTACTCTTGGAAAGAGATATTAGTTGGCCATGTGCATATTGTTTGCATGATTCAGATTTTCGCTTTGATTTTTTTTTTTTGTGTCCTATGCCTATACCTCTTTGAGGCTACTTTGATATTTTTATATCTTGGTATGTCTTGGGTTGGTGTATATTGAGGCATCTTTTTGTGGTATGGCGTGTTTGATGGTTTCTCTTGTATGATCCAATAGTCTTGCATTTACACAATCATCGATATTTGTGAACCTGTGTGCATTGAGATAACCTATTGTTTGAGAATCTAGTCCACACCTCAGATATTCACAATATCTTGATTTTTATAATCAGTGGTGTTGTAATGCCCCTCCCTTGATCAAACTCTATTTAACCTAGTTTGACTTTGGTTGACTTTTTCTGTTGTTTATGTGGCTGGATGATACTCTATGTGGTAATGAATTTTATCATGATACTATGGTATAATGTTTTGATTTAATATGTATTGGTTGTGCACTTTA
Source organism: Cryptomeria japonica (assembly GCF_030272615.1). Taxonomy (NCBI): domain Eukaryota; kingdom Viridiplantae; phylum Streptophyta; class Pinopsida; order Cupressales; family Cupressaceae; genus Cryptomeria; species Cryptomeria japonica. The sequence goes on along the minus strand of NC_081410.1, from coordinate 428,234,566 downwards.
TCTTTATGGATGATTAGATGTTAGATTTTGCTTACGTGTACTGACCCATGGACTGACATATTTATGGGATGTATCATGTATTAGATTTCATGTTATGTGTTTGAGACTATATGGGGTGCGAGGGGATGATCTTCTGTCACTCACTTCGGATAGACACAAAATGTCACAACTCTCCTCCATTGGTGTGCTTGTAAATGTTGGATATATGTACATGTATGTTTTCTTGGTGATGCAGGTTTCCATTTTTCGAATGGAAGGGAAATTTTGGGGAGGAAATCTTTTATTATTTGCATGATTTTCTTTTTTGGGTTTTGGGGAAAAAGAAAACATACAAAAAAAATGGGAATTGAATTTAAGGGAAGAATTTACAAAGAAATGGAGAATATGGATTTTAGTATGCGCTACGAAACTTTGAGTAGATTCAGTACATATGGCTTGCGTCAAACATAATGTGAAATTTGTTTAAGGATTTTTGAAATATTAAATTAATCTTGTCATTTGAAAGATCTGTGCATGGAGGTTTTGCTGATTTCTGTGTTTGTTTTATCATGCATTTGAGTGAATTTCTTTATCCACTATATTTATATATTTTCCTATGAATACGGATGGGGTTTGGGCTGGTTTAGATTTCTGAAATTAAAAAAAATATTTATATAAATTTATTCATTTCTTTTTATGTAATTTTCTATATTAATGTATTATTTCTAAAAATTAAATTTATTTAATATTCTCTACTGTTTAGATTTATTCAATCCTTTTTTAATTTTTTCTGCCATTATAATTAATTAAATTCCTTTTTAAATGTATATATATAAATCTGTGCAATTAATATTTAAATTCATTATTCTCTCTGTATAAATCTATTTTATCTTGTGTTTTAGATTGATTCTGGAAATCATTTTCATTAAATATGTTATTTACTTTATCTTTTTAGGGGAGATGATGTGCCAATTTTAAACGCTATTTGTTTTAATGTTTGTGTGGGGGGCACTACCTCCTTCTACACCCTGGGGAGGTAAGCCTCTACCTAAGTGGGTGGGAAGGCATTGCCTCCACCCACAATGTGGGGAGGGGGTCCCTCCCCATTGCCTCCTTCCTAATACCTACGTAGTGGTATGAAACTTTAAAAAAAATAATATGCAAGTTTTATTTCTTTCAAACATTTCCATTTTCTAAGTCTTAATTTGTTTTGAATCCTGAATGCATCATAAGTGAATTACTTTAGCTTTGATATGGAACATTTACTTTTCTATTTCATAAAGTACTATTATAATATTATTGTTTTTATTTCATATTTATGAAAGGGATCTTATAATATTAGTACATGGTTTAGTTAATATAAATATTTCATAATTTCTCTGATGGATATGTATTGAAATTTAGCATATTTAGTATAATACGGTTAATTTTCAATTTGTGAATATGTTTTATGTGAAATTAATTTTAGATTTAGTTTATTAATTGGAATATTTATAAATGTATATTTAATATAATGAATTTTTGGAATTCATTTTGATTGAGTGAACTGAATATATAATAAATAATTTAGCTGAAAATTTATTAACATTTTTTTATCTTGTTGAGAAGGAATTAGTTATTTTAATATGTCTTTTTAATGATATGAAGTTTATTATTATTATTATGGTTATACAAGTTGTTTAGTATTATTATACAGGTGTCAGAGTTTTGTGTCATTTATGTTGTTTTGGTCGAATGTCTTTTAGGGACTCTATAGGTTGGTCTTGGGTATTTAAGCTCAGTTTTCTTTTGTCGGTGCTTTTATGTTTATATTTTGTTGAGCTTTAATTATGGTAGTTTGTGATGGCTTATCTGTCTTTTGGATTATATGGGTACTCTTCTTTTTGGATTGAGCTACGTCGAGCTCTTTGATGGAAGCTTATGTATTTGATGCTTATGAAGATTGAGATGTGATGTTTCAGATTAGGTTGGAAACTCACTTTATGGTTTAATGGTGCTTTCAATCTTTTTATGAGATTCATGAGATTATTTTATGATGATTGTTTTGATGATGGTTGATTTTGTGTATTTTGTGTCATAAGGGGGAGTGGCTTCCAAGTGGGGGTCGGGGCCCAAAGTGGCTACCATGATAACTCATTGGAAGTTTCATTAATAATTGATAACGTAATTAATGTATTAATGGGTTGGGTAGTTAATCACAGTAAAGAAGATAATTGGGTGCCCCGCTCATGGCTTGAGTGCTCGTTTAGGCTCAAGATGAGGTGTGGAAGGCTTGGAATGGCAAAACCAACTACCTTATCTTCATGAAAGATTTGTTGGGTCTACATGAGTCTTGTATGGGGGCCGGGGGTTGAGAGAGGTTGCCAGGATAACTCAGGATGGGGGTCGGGGCCTATGGAGACCTACTAGGATAACCCATAGCAAGCTATGCGATGACACTCTTCCCTTATGAGCACTAATGTTTAGCCTTTGTTTTGTAGCCTCTAGAGTGCTTATGTTCAAGTTTAGTCTATGTTTATCTTGTTTGTGGATACCTTGTGGAAGTGTGTTTAGCCTTTGTGTTGTGTTCCTTGTTTGATTTCTTGAGGGCCTTATGTCTATCTCTTAGCACGAGGGGTGGACCTTTCGGATCCACATTGTCAGGTGGTAGTTGCCTTCTTCCATCAGGGATTTTGTACCGGTCTTGCATGGATTGGCTTCGTACTTGTTCCATCTTGTTCTTTTGGATTTGGTCAGATCAATGTTTTAGATGGTGGCTTTCTATATCTGCCAAATGTAATTATGTGTATCAGATAATAATTAGTTATATACTTGCCTTCATGACAATGTTGTAACCATGTTGTAATTATGATGTAGTTTGATATACTTATGATGTACTTTGATGTACTGATGATGTAAATCTTATGTAAGTGAAATGAGTCCTAGCTGGTAGGATTTTATATCAATTAGTGAAAACATTGTCCTCATGCTATTAAATATGCTCATGTTCATAATTCATTTCTTGTGTGTTATGATTAATTGTAGTTATATTTCAATGAATATAGTTTTGGAATATATGTATATTATGAAATATAAATTTTTGAATTGGTGATTTGCTTAAATTAACTACTTGGATTACTTTAGTTATTTAAATTGCTGAAGTACATGTATGCATTATATGTTATTTTGATTTAGATTGATTCCTTTAATGATGTATGATGGATTAAGTAACCACATTGAGAAACCTTAGGGGAGAAGTTGTAGTAGTCTTCCACTTGTGCATTATAGAGAAATCTTATCCATTTAATGTTTTGAATGTTTATTAAATGTTTTTTTTTTTTTAAATTATTATTTCATTCTTTTTCGAGTGTGTTAGTCAATCCTCTAGGGTTTCTTGGTAGGGCATTACAGGTGTAGATAGTCCATGGCAATATCAAAATTAGGTTTTCTCTCCACATTTTACACAACAAATCCCATCCATCCATTCATCTCCTTCATCATTTTCATCCATTTGTTCACCCTTCCATCATCCTCATCTTTGTCACAACCTTAATTATCTAGTCCTCCTATCCATTTTGAGAGAACACTCGTGTTCCTAGAACTCACATGCCCTCTTGAGGGGGCATACCAATACCTCCTCCTCATCCTTCCTCACCCACCTATGATTGGGGCATCATGCTACTAGCCTTTTGTTTTTTTGAATAAAAGGGGTAAGAACTTTATTGAAACTAAGACACAAAAATTAAAAGGAGGTCCCAAGTGTTGAGGCTCCAAAAATAGAACCTCAAGCTCCGACCAAGCTCAACCAACATCATTACTATCCATATCCTCAGCAAAAATCTTCTGCAAGACCTCACAGTAATCTGGGGAGAGATGCTCCCATCCTTCAATTTTCTAGTCATTGTCATGTTCCGAAGCCCACTTAGCCAAGCAATCAGCTGCTCTGTTCCATTCACGAGGAATGTGGAGGAAGGACACCTACTCCATTAAAGAACTAGTTTGAAGAATCTAATGAACTATCCCTTCTAGCTACCAATGAATCCCACTTACCTTCTTCTCAGTCAACAAATTCACAATAATTTGTGAATCCAATTCATAGACAACCTTCCTTCTACCCAACTCCCAAGTCCGCTCCAAGGCATAGAGAATAGCAAGTCCCTCCATAAGATTATTAGATTGCCTCCCTTTATGCATTGAAAAGAAGAACACCACCTCCCCCCAAACAATTCCTACCAACACCTCCAACCCCTACCGAGCCTGGGTTACCCCTGGAGGAGCCATCAGTGTTAATCTTGATAATCTCATCCTGGGGGGGCCTCCACCTTCCCAACCTTTGGACCTTCTTCATAGCACCCCTACCTCTTCTGACACAAGCAAAGGCAGGAGACAACTCCTGCCAGCCAAACCTACTCATGATATCTACTTCAGCTCTGTCCAAAGGAAAATTCACCTCACATTTAGCTTCCACCGTCTCCCAAATTATAACCATGATTTTGTTCCACACTTGTACTAACAGTCTGGCCTCGCGAAAGATCCTTCTATTCCTCTCAAGCCAGATCTGCTAGAGAATGAAGATGGGCCCAATATACCATACCGTCTGGAGGAAGGGGGATAAGATAGGAGGTCTACCCAAACTGCTCCAAAACTCCACCAAAGAATCTACGTGAACACAAGCACACTTCCACACCCCCCACCAGTAATGCCAAACAAGCATAGAAAAGGGGCATCTGAAGAATAGATGCGAGAAGTATTCCTCCCCATTTCCACACAAAGCACAAATCGAAGGCCTCGAGAAACCCCGCTTGTGAATATTATCCCAAGTAAGGCATCTATTCTAGGCCAGAGTCCACGTGAAGCAGTTGCACTTTGGCCAAGAAGAATTGTTCCAAACCTGTTTCCACCAATGCACCTCTCTTCCCTCCAATATTCGGTTCAATAGTTCCCTATAACCACTCACTACCGTAAAGAATCCCTTAGGATTCAAAGACTAGGCAAGTCCATCCCTACCCTTAATGCCACTATAGTGTCTACTCACCATAATGCCTTGTAACTCAGCACAGTCCTCTTCCATCCCAGCAACTGACCACTCATTAAGATCCTTCCACCACTCCATCTCCAGCCTCCCACACCTATAAACAGTCTTGAAGTCACTCACCCTTGACCACCCTGCCTCCAAAAACCTCTGGCTAAGGTTCCCAAGATTAGGAAACTGATCAAGAATGGGGGGGGTACCCGTCCCAAGAGTCATTCCAGAAAAGGACCTCTTCCTCCCTCCTACAAATCCAAAAGAGTCCTTCCTTAATGAGAGAGGCCCCCTTCTTGAGAGTATACCAAATCATAGAGCCTTTATCCTCTAGCGGATATCTTGGAACCTCCTGAGCTGGTATTCTTTGCATATATTTGAAGGGAAAAATCTTAGCCCAGCCACAATCCTACTCAACACACCACCTCCAGTACAATTTTGCCACCAGAGCCTCCCCGAATAGAATAGCCTGCCTTAAACCAAGACCCCCTGATTGCTTCGGGATACACACCAAGTCCCAATTGACCAGACTCCATTTGGACGAGGATAGATTGCCTGCCCATAAGAATTGCCTTGCTAAAGAATCTAGGTCCTTCAAGAACCATTTGGGAGCCACTTGAAGCATACATCTATAAGTCGGAAGAGCCTGAACCAGCGACTGAATTAGTTGAACCCTCCCAGCAAATGACAACTATCTATGAGTCCAATGTTCAATCTTCAAGTAGAATTTATCCAAGATACCCCACCATGACTCTCAAGGAGGGTTACCAGGAGAGATAGGAATACCCAAATAAGTCAAGGGCAAGGAGCCAACTTGGAATCTCAAGATCAGAGCAATCCTCCTTTGAATAGCTTCAGGGGTGTTGAAGAAAATGATAGAAGATTTATCTTCATTGATCAATTGGCCTGAGGCCGCCAGATAAACATCTAGAACCTTACGTAGATTCGTAGCTTCTCTGATCTGAGCAAGTCCCTTCAAGGTCGTGTCATCAACAAATTGCAAATGAGATTGCGGCTGCAACTCATTACCCTAGTTCCACCCCTAAATACTCCCCTAATCAACATTATGTTTGATCAGCCTCCCCAGGCCCTCAGCCAAGAGAATTAATAGATAAGGGGAGAGGGGGTCCCCCTAACGAAGGCCCCTAGATGCACCAAACAACTTGGTATGGTCCCCATTGATTAGTACTGAGAAAGAAGTGGACATAACTCCACTCATAACCCATTGAATCTATTCCTCAGAAAAACCAAAATCCCTAAGGATCTTCTAAAGGAAAGACCAATGAACCCTATCGTAAGCTTTAGCCATGTCCAACTTGATAAACATAGCTTTTTCCTTGGAGGTAGCCATAGAATGAATGGTCTCCGTAGCAATGACCACACCATCTAGAATTTGACGCCCTTCCACAAACCTGCTCTGTTCCTCAGAGATAACACACCCAAGACACTTCTTCAGCATCTCTGCAATCAGCTTCGAGATGATCTTATAAATGACATTGCAAAGAGATATAGGGTAGAATTGGCCTAACCTGTCGGCCCCCTCACACTTAGGGATAAGTGCAATGAATGTAGCATTCAGGGCCCTCAACATCTATTTATTCCTTTGGGATTCTTGGACTACTGCTAGTAAGTCCAAATTGATGATATCCCAAAACTCTTGAAAGAATTCAATTGGGAACCCATCTAGGCTAGGGGATTTTCCTTTCCTCGACTGAAAAACAATCCTCTCGAGTTCTTCCAGCAAAATAGGGGCCATAAGCTGCTCATTCATCTCCCCGGAAACAAGAGGAGGAATGCAAGAAAGAACCTATTTCTCCTCCTCTGCTTCCCCCTGAGACTCCTCACTAAAGAGGGTTTGGAAATGCCATAAAGCCTCCCTAGATATCTCCTGCAAGGATAATAACACCTCACCTCTATTATTGACCAGACCAGGAATGGAGTTTCCATGACGTTTTTCTATCACAGAGTTGAAAAAGAAAGTCGTGTTCTTATCTCCCGCTTGAAGCCAATCAATACAGGCTCTCTGTTTCTAGTAAATTTCTTCCCTGAGCTCCCATTCCTCTAAGGCCCTGATAGCCCTCTCCTCCTCCCTAAGAAAAGCTTCAGACAAACCACTCTCTCTAATTTCCATGGTGATGCCATTTAACTCTGTTTGGGCTGCTTTCTTAGCATGAAAAATATTCCCAAAACCCTGTCGATTTGATTGTTTAAGTTGGAACTTAACAAAATACAACTGCTTGGTGAAAGTATACATAGCTGTACCAAAGGCCAACCTCCCCTTCCTCCACCACTGTTCAACAAGAGCAGGCAAATCAGGGTCTCAAAGCCACATAAGTTGGAATTTGAAAGAAGGAGAGCGAGCAACCTGGGCTGAAGAAGAAACCAACTTAATAGGCCAATGGTTTGACCCTCTCCAGTCAAGAATCTCAGAACTAGTGGACCAGCCCCCACCAACCCAAAAACTAGAAACCAGAAATCGGTCCAACCTCTCTACAATCCAACCCTCCCCCATTCTCCTATTGTTCCAAGTGAACAGACCATTACCAAGCTTAGTATCCATAAGATGCAATGAGGAAATCCTATCCTGAAAAAGGAAAGATGAGGGTTCCAATTGCATGACACCCCCCTTCTTCTCACTCAACTCCAAGATAGCATTGAAATCTCCCACCATAATCCAAGGATGGAAAGGGACCAGCCTTCGCGTATATGAAATATGAGACCATAAGTTTTGTTTGCCCTGGAAATCAGTGGGAGCATATATATTAGTAAACAAAATAAGATATCCTATCTCCAGACTAGAGGCAACCCCAAATAATGAAGATTTGGAAGCCATCCACCAAACAAGGTGAATCCTTGATGGGTTCCAAAGATAGGCCACCCCTCTGAAGGAGCCAGCAGCCCCAATACACTGACATTCACCTTGCCCCCATAGCTTCAACACTAGACCCATCATACTCTCCACCGAGAGTTTAGTTTCTTGCAAGAGCAGGACATTAGGTGAATGATTCCTGATCAAATCCCAAACAACTTTTTGTCTAGGGCCACTATTCAAGCCCCTTACATTCCATGAGAGCACAATCATTTAGGAGGATTGGAAAAGTGAGAATCTAAAGTCTTATCTGACCCTAACTCAATCAAATTTCCTCCCATCAGTTTGATTTTATCCAAATCCTTCTTCCTGCCAACCTTTGAGTTCTTCTTCGTAACACTTTTCTTAATATCCTTTTGATGCAGACCTAAGTGAACCGAAGACTTGTTACTTTTAGCGCCAGTTGGTTCCAATTTCAGGGCTATCAAAGAGCTCTCTCCCCCAACTGAATTTACCTCCAAAACTGAAGTGATTCCCAGCTGGACCCCTACTGGTTGGTCCATCTCCATTTGCTAGCTGCCAATCACTTGCAGGGCCTAGGTAAAATCCTCAATACCACTTTCTGGACCCCCTCTTGAAGCAACTAGTTCCAAAGGAGTTAACCCTGGGTTCACTTCTTGATGGCTAAGGTCATCCAAGGCCTCAAATCTGTTAAAGGTATCTTCCTCCTGTCTCTCCTGTAAGGACCTCTTTTGTCCTCAATTCTTGTTCCTTGTCTTAACAGAGACAAAACCATCAGTGCCCTCTACCTCGGCCGACATAGAAGCTTTTCCTTTATGAACCCTATCTTGACTCTAAGTCGGCTACTGGGGTTGGTAAACCACTGGTTTATATCTAGGGCACTTACGCTATAAATGACCATACTCATGACACAGATGACAACGAAAAGGTAAAGTCTCGTAATCTAGCTGTTGGACCCAAGAATAAGAGCCCGCACTCATATCTATAGCATCTGGCAGAGGTTTACTAAGATCAATTTCAACACAGATACGAGCAAAAGTCATTACCTTTCTTCCTAGGGTTTGTGTTGAGGATCCCACTAGCTTCCCAAGTAGTGTGGCCAGCATCCATAGCACATCCTCCCGATAGCATTCCATAGGAAAACGAGGCAAACGAACCCACACAGGAGCCCTATTTGGGAGCTCCTCCAACGGGTTAAACCGTACATGCCAAGGCTTGATGAATAGCCCTAGCTGATTGTAAAAATATGGACCTCCTTGAAAGACCCTATTGCAATCCTCCATGCAGTTGAAGGTAACCATAAAATAGTTGTTTGCTAGCATCATAATCTCCATTTCTCCTTCTGGAGCCCAAGTCCTCTGTGCCCAGTTTTCCAGAAACTGCAAAGAAACCCTCATTCCCAAAAACTTGCAATAAAGCGAATATTTTGAAAAGTACTCAACATCTTTAGCAATCAGTTTAGGAGGAATAACCAACTTCGGTCTCTCACTGCATCTCTCCAAGCAACCATTAATCTTCATAATGCGAGAATTGTCAGTAGTCCCCGATCCCGATTCAGATGAGAAAAGGTTATTGTTAATAGTCTTCATACTCTAGAATGGGGGTTTTGAGCCCACCACAGCACAAAAATCCATGACTGGAGGAACATGCGAGTCCTTACCACCAATGCTCAACATCAAAGCTCTGAAAAAAAAAAAAAAAAAAAAGTTAAGAGAAAGACCCCCACTCCGAAGGGCCTCTCGAGACAATGTTGAACTTGCAACCCCTAACCCCCAAAACACCTAACCCCTAACCCCTAAAACAACCATGGCCCACAACAGCTCCAACCCCTAGTTGCAAGTAGACCACCCTCCCTCTGCAGTCCCCAGCCGCACGCAGATCTCCCTCCACCCGCAGCCCCCTGAAACACTCACCACACCCTCCGCAGAGCCCAACCTAACCCCGCCCGCAACACCACTCCCCCGCAATGCCTGCACCAACCTCCCCCTGACGGCCCACCTACAGCTCTACCTCCGTCGAGCTAGGGCATCGAAGCCCTAGCTCAGCCACTCGCAGAAGCTCGCACGTGCACCATCCTCTGCAAATTCATCATGCTACTAGCCTTAATCCCTTTTATCTAGTATATTTTATTTTTCTTTGATATACCATCACTTCATGATGCTATATCAAAGGGGAAAAGTGTAGATACCTAAAATTAATTAAATTAATATTTAATTAATTTAGCCTCTTCACATCATTGATTATATTAATTATGTTAGTCCTCCTTAAAATTAATTAAATTATATTTTAATTTATTACTTTACCCCTATAATTAATTTATCAAAGTTAATTGTATCCCTTATTCTTCTAAAATCATTTCAATCTCTAATATTTATTCTTAATCCTAATTAGTTAATTAATTCCAGTTAATTAACTAATGCCTTTGATTACTACAAATTGCCATCCTAATCCTCATCATTTAGCCTAATTAATCCTAGCCTAAACATGATCAATATTTCTTCCAATTTTATGTTTCTCCACTCATTTTCTCTCCTCATGTCCCATCCTCCTAAATTTCCCACTTGCATCTTAATCCTCCATTATCCCACCTAATCACCCCCTTAATCATTTTCACAATCCCTAATCAACATGATTAGGGATGGGTAAATCCTTTGCCATAAATGGATTTCCCATCTCACCCTCTATGTGGGGGAAAAGAAGTGACACTAAGCAAACATGCCCTAATCTCACTTTCAATCACACACTTGTGGAATACGAAAGAGCCTAGAGGTATCACACAATTGGCTACTTCTTTTTGTGGAAGAGAGAGCCATGGGCTACCTATTAGGATTTCTATTCCTTTGTTGCAAATGATAGATAAAATGATGCAAGTTCAACTACTAGCCCTAGAGTGCAAGTATGAACTAGTAACAAGATTGCAAGATTGAGATTAAGTGATGAAAAGCTGTAAACATAAGGATAAAAGGAGAATGCAGATGTGTACCTGGGGTTAAAATTTGAGTGGAAATATTCGGGACGGGGGCGTGGGCACCACTGTCCTGATTCTGCACCTGAAACTGCTGTTTTGCAACCTGAAAAGCTGTCAGAAAAATACTAAAACTGTTGTCTGACAGAAGGACTAGGGCGCCCAGCGCCCCTGTCCTGGCAGGACCAAGGCGCCCCATGCCCCTGTCCTGGTCTTTTTCTCTACAATTTGGTGTGAAGTTCCATCTCAGTCTGCTTCCATCGGATCTGCAACTTGCGGCGTCGTCCGAATCCCGAAACCTGCACTTATATCTGAAAAGGGTATGGTGGGCGGCTATATAGGGTTTTGCCTTAGTCAAACCCCCACTTTGGTGATTTCCACCTCCACGAATAGCCAAGTTGTATTGTAAAAGTAATGTGTGTGCAGACCTTGTGTGTGTGCAAGATCCTAAAATGAAAGTAAGCAAGCTAGAGCAACCTAGAAAGTAAACCCTAATTGCTTGTAAATGATAATGTAAATGCTCCAAATCAAGATGCAAAGTGATCTAAAGCATGAATACAAATGATATAATGAGGCTTATGCAAAGACATGAAAACAACATGAAATCATACCCAACCCCAAGGGAGGGGTACAAGCCAATCTTCAGTCGGTAATCCCCTATTGTTCTTCAATGTCTTCAAAGCTCTAAATGGATGAATGAAATTGATGGATGCTTGATGGATGGATGTTGAATGTTGTTGAAGTCTTCAAAGATCTGCTCTTTTGCTGCATAGAAGGTCCTTGAAACCAAAATTCCGGATCCTTTCAAATGAAGAAAGAGGGCTCTTATATATGAAACCCTAGGTCTTAATTTCAACTTTTGGCCGACCTAGAGATTGAATCTCCCGCCAATTTCTTGGGGTTAAGCTTTATTTTATGATTGGATCGTGCTCCTAAAATTTCGGGAAAAATGTCCAGGACCATGTGCACTCCGGGCGCCATGGTCCCGACAACTTTTCACCAAATTTTCAAGGCCGTCGGATATGATGATTTTAGAGAGAATCCTGAAGTTACAGGTGATTTCGAGATGTTTTGACCCCTGAAATCAAGCCCCCAAGTTCAAAATAGGACCTAATTAGGGTTTTTAATTAAATGATGTATTGGAAGAATAAAATGAAAGGGGCACACTTTAATGAAAAGGGCCCAACTTTATGATATGGGAGATGATAAAATAGAACCTTAGACCTAATTAATTTAATTAATTAAGTGCTAAAGGGGAAATGCAATGCAAAATGCAAAATGCGCCAAGGCGGGTGCTAAACTAGGTGTGAAATTGTACCACCCTAGCAAGTGCGTACAATTTACGACGCTACACCCTCTAACCTTAAATTCTACCCACTTTAGTCCATTCAAGGAATGTCACATTCCTTTAATCTCCCCATGCCTCCTCTTCATAAGGAGTTTTTAATTCCTTTCTCCATTTATTCTTCTCACACATCCATTATTTTGTTGGCAATATTGCATTATAATATACAATGAAAGAGTGTTAGCATTTCTCAAGGATATTGAGAAGGTTGTTGATGATTATGGATATAACTGATTAAAGATGTTTTACTGTCTTGATATTATTATTTTGTCATTGATGTCAATAAATTGATTTTCTAATTCAGTATGATGTTGCCATATCATGAGAAGTATGATATGAAGATTATAAAGATGTCAGTAAAAGACACAGGAAATAATATGATGAATAAGGTATCAATGGGCAACTAGTACCGAGTCAGACAATGATGAGATCATGATGTTTTAGATTGTTTTAACATCATACATATGTTGTAAATTGTAAAGGTTAATACTATACTATGTTATCAAGCAAAGAACCTAGTCGGTAAACCCTAAGGTTATTGCTATCGGTTAATGAAGGTAGAATGTCTACCGAGTGGAGTTTAGTATTCATCGAGTTGTAACCGAGCTATAACAAAATGCATTAAATAGTTACATGCGTTATTTAAAGAAGGAAGCTGATGAGCTGGAACTAATCAATGATTGGTGAGCCGTGAATGAAGTTTCTTAATGAATCTAAGGCAATGAAAAGTCGACATGAAAATCTACAGCTCAGATTGAACCGCAATACCCTGGCAGAAGTTCCAAGGCGGGGCAAAACATTTTCAGATCAAAATATGCATTGAACCTGGACAAGATTAAAGATCTGATGGCTATGATTTGATCATGGGAAATGTGATCAAGGAGATTAAGCGGTTACCTAATTGTTTATAAATAGGAAAATGTTGATAAACAATGTATGCGGGCAAGTGTATGCACAGGGTTGCTACATAGTGATTACCGAGCACTAAAGCTTGAAGACCTATTTGAATAACATAGTATAGAAGCCCAATAGATAGACAAGATTAGTTCTATGTCTAGATTGTATTGAACAAATAGGAATCTGCTTTAGCATTTTAGATGTGAAGTTGCAGATAGATTTTATTACTGTTATTTTGTGAAAGTGACAGAAAATCTCTTAACCAAGTGGACTTAACAGTCTTATATGTAAACCCTCTAGCAAGGTGACATTCTGATTGAGTGTTTGAAATCCTTTAACAAGGCCACTTCTAACAAGGTGAAGATCCTAACAGATCTGAGGGAAATCCCTTAACCGGGTCACATCTAGCAATGTGTTTGTAATCTTTAACAGGATTTGCTTTTAACCGAGCATACTCTAGAAGAGTATATTTCTTAGTGGGTCCGAAATCCCACATTGGTTTTTTCCTATTTGGGTTTCCACGTTAAATCTGGTGTTATGAGGTTTATGATGTTCATATGCTTTTGAGTTTGCATGATTAATAGTTTTGGTTATATTGCTGATATATATGTTACCGAGGTTGAATCTAATGTTTTTATGGATGATTAAGTTTGTATGATTCACCCCCCCCCTCTCATCTTGTTGGCTATTGGATCTATACTTATATTAAGTATTATAACTATCAATTGGTATCAGAGCTTTGGACTCCGAAAGGAAATTTTAAAGGCACTTGAGTTAAAGATCCAAAGATGTATAAGAGGGATGCATTGAAGCTGAAGAAGTCAAGCTTCTCTACATGGCAGAAAAGGATGAAGCTACATCTATCAGGAGTTGGAGAATATGATGTATACTATCTAGAGAATGATTTTGTTACACCGAGCACCTATCCATTGACTATAGAAGAGATAAAGGCGAAGCAAGAACATATTCAAGCAATGATTGAAATAACATCTGCATTGACTGATTCAGAGTTTAATGATCTAGAAGGCTACAATGATGCAAAGGCAATGTGGGATAAGCTCATATCAATATATGGAGGAGATGAACATGTTCAAAGAGAAAAAGTAGACAGTCTGAGAGGACAACTTGAATCTATGAGGATTAATGAAGGTGAGAACATAACTCACTACATTACAAGACTAAAGGAGATTGTCAATCAAATCAAAGGAGCAGGTGGAACTATTGAAGAAAAGGATATAACAAGTAAGTTGTTAAGAACCCTTCTACCAGCTTATGCAATTCGAGTCTCTACAATCAATGAATTGAGGTCTGTACCTAATATGTCAGTTTCTTTAGATGCTACTATTGGTAAGCTACATGCATTTGAGTTAAGTAATTTTGATAACAGTGGATCTTCGGTAAATAAAGTTGAATCTGCATTTAGTTCTTTTCATCTTGACGAATCTAATGATTACAATGAAAGAAAGTATAAGTACTCTGAAGGAGATCACAGTGGAGCAAGTGAAAGATTTCAAAAGAAAATGGAAGAAATACACAAACTATATGAAGAAATCAGAAAGCAAGAACAGTTTGAAGCACTATTAGCCAAAAGGTTACCAAGAGGCAAAGGTAAGTATAAAGGAAAACTACCTTTGAAATGTTTCAATTGTGATAAGATAGGACATATGGCTTCTAACTATCCTAACAAAGATTTTACTGAAAAGAGAGATTACCAAGATAACAGACAGAACTTGATAATCATTACATAGGACACCGAGACTTCTGAAAAAGAGATAGAAAGACATGCTTAATAGCTGATGAGGAATCTAATGATGATAAATCAGATGAGACTGATACAGAGGAAGTAGTTTATGTAGCTATCAAGGATGGCTCAGATGAAGAAAGGTATGAAGAAAAAGCCCTAATATCTCACATAAACACTAATGATTCTTGGATTATAGATAGTGGATGCTCACATCATATGACAGGAGATAAACACAAGTTTGTTATATTAGAAGATTATGATGGAGGCTATGTTAGTTTTGGTAATGATGCACCATGTCTGGTAAAAGGTAAAGGATCTATAACACTTCTTGATAATGCAAGATGCAATGATGTTTATTGGGTTGAAGGTTTGAAATACAATTTGTTGAGTGTAGCATAGTTAAATAACACAAGTTACTGAATAGAATTTTAGAAAGGAGTTGTTAAAGTTCATGACAAGAATGGAAAGTCTCTGCACTGAGAACTCCACAGCAGAATGGAATAGCTGAAAGAAGAAACAGATCTATTATGGATTGTGCTAGAACACTGATGATTGAAAAGAAGGTGCCACAAACATTTTGGAGAGAAGCAATAAGCACAACTGTTTACACCTTGAACCAAGTTCAATTGAAGAAAGGTACTTTGAAGACACCATATGAAATCTGGTATGATAAGAAACCTAATGTTAGTTATTTTAAAATCTTTGGAAGTAGATGCTATGTTCATAAATATGATAGAAATGGCAAGTTTGATCAGAAAAGTGAAGAAGGAACATTTCTAGGTTATTCTTCTAGAAGCAAAGCATTTAAATGTCTGATCAAATCATCTAACAAAATAGTAGAAAGTGCAAATGTGAAAATTGATGAATTTGCAAAAAGAAATGATGAAGGAAATTCCAAGGAACCAGAAGACTATGATGAATTTGTCTATGTTCAACCGAGAAGTCCTACCGAGAAGACTGTTGAAGAAAATGAAGAAGATATCCAGTTACCGAGTGATGAAGAAGATCATACAGAGCCTACCAAGCCTGTATTAGCCAAGTATGTCAGAAGAAATCATGCACCAAGTCAGATTATAGGAGATAAGGATGATCCAGTGATGACAAGGAACAAACTGAGATAGAACACATGCTTGATATCTGAATTTGAACCGAGAATAGTAAAACAGGCATTTAACAGTGAAGATTGGATAAATTCTATGACAGAAGAGATTGATCAAATCAAGAAGAATGACACATGGACACTAATCCCAAGGATGAAGGACAAAAATTTAATCAGTACAAAATGGATTTTCAGAAACAAGCTAAATGAAAAAGGTGAAGTCATTCGAAACAAAGAAAGACTAGTTTGCAAAGGTTATGCTCAAGAAGAAGGAATTGATTATGGTGAAACTTTTGCACCTATTGCTAGACTTGAAGGATAAAGAACATTGTTGGCCTATTCTACTTTCAAGACCTTCAAGATATATCAAATGGATGTCAAATCTACATTTCTGAATGGAATATTAGAAGAAGAAGTTTTCATTGAACAACCTGAAGGATTTGTTGAAGACAATAACAAAGATCAGGTATGTAAATTGAACAAAGCTTTACATGGTTTGAAACAAGCACCAAGAGCATGGTATGAAAGATTGCACTCTTATTTGATTAAGATTGGTTTTATAAGGACAAGTGAGAACAACAACATATACATGAAGAATGATGAAAATGGAATACTGATCTCAACCATATTTGTTGATGATATTATATTTTGTGGAAATGACTCTTTATGCAAGAACTTTGGAAATGAAATGAGCAAAGAATTTGAGATGTCATTAATTGGTGAGATAAAATATTTTATAGGTTTACAGATACTGCAAATGAAAAATGAGATTTTCATTACTCAATCCAAGTACATAAAGGAAATCTTGAAGAAATTTGGAATGGATGATTCAAAACTAGTAAGTACTCCTATGACTACCAACTACAAATTATCTAAAAATGATGAATCTGCATCTGTTGATGAGACACTTTACCGATCCATGATTGGAAAGCTACAATATGTTGTTCATAGTAGACCAGATATAGCACATGTAGTAGGTATAGTTGCAAGATTCTCTGCAGATCCTAAGGAAACACACATGACAACAATTAAAAGAATTTTTAGATACTTGAAAGGCACAGAGGATTATGGCTTAGTATATCAGAAAGAAAATGATTTTGATTTAAAAGTTTATGCTGATGCTGATTGGGCAGGCAACATTGATGATAGAAAAAGCACAAGTGGAGGAGCTTTCTTTTTAGGAGAAAGACTAGTGAGTTGGCTTAGCAAGAAACAAGGATGTGTTTCACAGTCAATAGCAGAAGCTGAATACGTTGCTGCAACATTGAATTGTACCAACATTGCATGGATCAAACAACTGTTGGAAGGTATAAATGAGAAAGTTACCGAGCTAGTAACTATATTTTGTGGCAATACTAGTGCCACTAATATTTCAAAGAATCCTATTATGCACTCTAAGACAAAGCACATATCTATCAAATATCATTATCTTAGAGAAGAAGCTCAAGAGAAGAAAGTGGTGTTGGAGTATGTTAGCACAAAGGAGCAAATAGCAGATATCTTCACCAAGCCACTACCAAAGGACACTTTTGAATATCTCATAAGTAAGTTAGGGGTCCTACCCCTATCTTCTACTCACTAATCAAGTTCGGTGAAAGCATCAATCCGATGACTCTAATGAATATATTTTGGGAGTTGATGTTGATTTATACACTTTAGGATGTTTTCTAAAAGTGTATTGGAATTAATACTGGAAATACTACAAGGAACAGGAATTGAAGACAAATGCTCTGACCGAGACTCAGTTGATACACAACAGCAGGAAATCACTTCTTACAGAAAGAAATTATGTTTTAGTTCTTTACTTTTTGACATTGTTGTCAAAGGGGGAGAAGACCTACAAAGGGGGAGAAGACTACTATAAAGGAGAGACGATTGAGAGAAAACCTATCAGGGGAGAAGACTAAGAGCAAATTGAGCAGACTATAGATTGGGAAGTAGACTAAAGAAATGAGGAGAAGTCTAATGTATGGGGGAGAGCATTTCAGCATTTCGGAATCACAATGATCCGAATCTATTAAGGTAAAATCATTTGGTTTTGCCATCAATGCCAAAGGGGGAGATTGTTGGCAATATTGCATTATAATAGACAATGAAAGATTGTTGGCATTTCTCAAGGATATTGAGAAGGTTGTTGATGATTATGGATATAACTGATTAAAGATGTTTTACTGTGTTTATATAATTATTTTGTCATTGATGTCAAGAAATTGATTTTCTAATTCAGTATGATGTTGCCATATCTTGAGAAGTATGATATGAAGATTATAAAGATGTCAGTAAAAGACACAAGAAAGAATATGATGAATAAGGTATTGAATGGGCAACTAGTACTAAGTCAGACAATGATGAGATCATGATGTTTTAGATTGTTTTAACATCATACATATGTTGTAAATTGTAAAGGTTAATACTATACTATGTTATCAAGCAAAGAACCTAGTCGGTAAACCCTATGGAACCTAGTCGATAAACCCTAAGGTTATCACTATCGGTTAATGAAGGCGGAATGTCTACCGAGTGGAGTTTAGTATTCATTGAGTTGTAACTGAGCTATAACAGAATGCATTAAATAGTTACATGCATTATTTAATGAAGGAAGCTGATGAGCTGGAACTAATCAATGATTGGTGAGCCGTGAATGAAGTTTCTTAATGAATCTAAGGCAATGAAAAGTCGACATGAAGATCTACAACTCAGATTGAACCGCATTACCCTGGCACAAGTTCCAAGACTATTATGCAAGTTCCAAGGCGGGGTAAAACATTTTCAGATCGAAAGATGCATTGAACCTAGACAAGATTGAAGATCTGATGGCTATGATTGATCATGGGAAATGTGATCAAGGAGATTAAGCGGTTACCTAATTGTTTATAAATAAGAAACTGTTGATAAACAATATATGCGGGCAAGTGTATGCATAGGGTTGCTAAGACCTGTTTGTATAACAAAGTATAGAAGCCCATCAGATAAACAAGATTAGTTCTATGTCTAGATTGTATTGAACAAATAGGAATCTGCTTTAGCATTTTAGATGTGAAGTTACAGATAGATTTTATTATTGTTATTTTGTGAAAGTGACAGAAAATCTCTTAACCAAGTGGACTTAACAGTCTTATATGTAAACCATCTAGCAAGGTGACATTCTGATTGAGTGTTTGAAATCCTTTAACAAGGTCACTTCTAATAAGGTGAAGATCCTAAAAGATCTGAGGGAAATCCCTTAACCGGGTCACATCTAGCAATGTGTTTGTAATCTTTAACAGGATTTGCTTTTAACTGAGCATACTCTAGAAGAGTATATTTCTTAGTGGGTCCGAAATCCCATAGTGGTTTTTCCCTATTTGGGTTTCCATGTTAAATTTGGTGTTATGAGGTTTATGATGTTCATATGCTTTTGAGTTTGCATGTTTAACAATTTTGGTTATATTGCTGATATATATGTTATCGAGGTTGAATCTGTTATTTTTATGGATGATTAAGTTTGTATGATTTACCCCCCCCACTCTCATCTTGTTGGCTATTGGATCTGTACTTATATTAAGTATCAGAACTATCATATTCTAGAATTTTTAATTCCCCTTGTCCTCTCCCAAGGAATTTAATATTCCTATTTCTCTTCCCAATTTACTTGGGGAAGTCTTCCCCATGTACTTGATCAGACAATAAATGCCTTTATGTCAAATCTCTTGGATCTCCCACTTTGTCCTCTGAATCCTTTCCCACTTTCTTTTAATCCTAACCCTTCATTCAAGATTAATCTTGACCCTCCATTTTGAGTCCCTCCAATCTATAAATTGGAGTCTCCCTCACAAATCATCACTTTCATTCCAATATTGTGATGTCCATTTGAGTCCCAAATACTTCATAAGTATCCTTATAATGCCAAATTTTTGCCTCACATAATCCACTTCATCCTTTAACCAGTCATCCAAATCAATCCAATATTGTTGCGTAGTGGATAGAAAACCAACATCAAATGGAGCACTTGGGGTGCACATCCACTTCTAGCTCAATTGGAGGAAGAAGAGAAGATTAAGGTATATTGGTTGTTTGTGTCATTTGAATGCATGTTTTATTGTGTTTTATTTAATGTATGCAAATGATCATTGACCTATATTTTCCCCTCTTCAAATACTAGGCACTTCATGTAGGGTCATACAATTCTTCATTCAAAGAATACCAAGGAAGCAAATGCTTCACAATTGGGTGGTTAATAATGCTAATGTTGTTCCCATCTTGTGAGCATAGCATCTAAGAGACCTCATCTAAAGACAACATTGTCAATAAATGATATTTATAGGTGTAATTGACCTTATGGTCTATTTATAAATAAAATGTTTTCTTATTGTAAATTCAATTTAATGAAATAATTTGAATTTTTTTTATTGTTCACATGTATTTTGGACAGGTTTGTTCAATATAAATATAGTTTATTCTCCTACTTTATGAATGGTCTATCTAACAAAGTTGGATATGATCAATTAGCTCCTAAATGAACCAAACAATGCAAGTCCCAATGCCTCTAGGGTGATTATGAATTCCACACCCATACCTAAGCCTATAGAAGAAATCCATATACAATGAGGTGTTAGAGTAATCGGGTCTTTACTTGATTAATTAAACGACATTTGTTTAATTAATTAAGTTCCCCTTTATCTCTTTTATACTTAAGCTAACATTAGGTGCATAATAATTAATTATTATGTGCAAGCCTAGGGTTTTCCCTTTTAGGGTTTTTTGACCTATTAGAGCTTGAATTCTTTTATTTGTATCATTATTCTATTACATATTTTTGTGAATACAAAGCTCTGATATTCTTGAGCATTTCCTATGTTTATGTTTTTCTTTGTTGCTTCCTTGCTTCTCCTTGTAACAGGTTTATTCAACTTGCAGAGATCATTTGGGCTCCTGTGGTGTTGTATTTATCAACTCTCACATGGTATCAGAGCTTCAGATTTGCAACTACATGTTCTTGTTTTGAGTTGTTTTTGCATTGGAAGAAAATCTAGGGTTTCAAAAGTTGTTTTTGTGCACCTAGGGATAGGCCTTTTCTCTGAGCACTTTGGGCCTAAACAAACCTCACCACCATGCTTAGAAGGCCCGAAAACCTGTATGGTCATATAAAGCTTGATCACTTTCAACACTTGAGCCTTTGGGGGTATTTTTTTGTTTTGTACCAGGTTGTACGACCCTAACACGTAGTTTGAGAAATTAAAAAAAAATCCTTCAACAAAAATTTTGGCAAAAGTTTTTCAAAAAAAAACAATTTTTTTGGGGTTCAACCCATGGTACGCAGGGTACCGTGGGCCCCTTGGCCCTGCCGTCGGCCCTAACAGGTCGGGCCCCTATCGACCATCGGTCGCCGACTGTTTCTTGACCGCCTACCGCTTCACGGCCATTTGCCGCTTCCTGGACACAACCGGCCTCCACCCGCCCGCCTGCCACTTCCCACTGGCCACTTCTTTTTGGCCACCGTTGGCCTCCACTTGCCCGCCGGTCACTTCTCGACCACCACTGCTTCCCACCCGTCTCTAGAGCACCACCCTCGGGCCACCTCCACCCAACCCTGCCACCAGACAACCTCCATTGCCCCTCTCTCTTGCCTTTGTAGGGGGGTTGGTTGGAAATGATTAGAGGCTTTAGAGGAAGCCATGCAGCAACATCACATCTCCTCATGTCAAGTGTCTTCTCCTTCCACAGGGAAAGGTCATGCTCTCATTGCTCAAGCTTTGACCTATGGGTCTACTTGGATTTTAGATTCTGGTGCTTCTCACCATATGACTCACACTCAGTAGTTGGTTGCTTCTCTTGCCTCTTGTGGTACTTCACAGATTGCAGTGGGTGACTCTGTTCAGCTTTCAGTCTTGGGTTTAGGTTCTATCTCTTTGGATGGGGGTACTCTGCAGGATGTTCTGGTTGTACCTAACATCTCAATGAACCTCCTATCCATTTATCAGATTTTCCATTTTGGCTCTGAGATAGTTGAGTTCTCACCACATGATGTGGTTATTCGAGACCTCCATGACTCTAATTTGGTTGTGGCTATTGGGAGTGTTGATACTGCATCTCTTCTTTACAAATTTGATGGATTTGAGCCCTTTGTGGGTATAGGTTCATCTCTTATAGCACATGCAGATTCAGTGAGTAAGCTTTGGCATGAGCACTTGGGCCATGTCAATTATAGTTATCTTCAGCAGATGAGTACACAGGCACTTGTTCTTGGGCTCCCATAGATTTCCTGCACTGATGGTGTTTGTCATGGTTGTGTGCTTGGCAAGCATCATAGGGATCCCTTTCCAAAGGGAAGAGCCCCTTGTGCTGTGGCACCTTTGGAGTTGATTCGCAGTGACCTCATGTCATTCCCTACTCCTTTTTCTGGGGACAAGTATGTACTCACATTTATTGATGACTTCTCTAGATGCACATGGGTGTACTTTCTTAAGTACAAGTCTGATGTCTTTGATTCATTTCAAATATTTAAGATATTTGTAGAGAAGTAGTTTGGTTGTTCTATTCAGAGGATACAAACAAATAATGGGGGGGGAGTATGTGAATCGGGCTTTCAGAGATTTTTGCACTGATCATGGTTTATAACATCACTTTAATGTTCCCTACACCCCTCAGCAGAATGGTGTTGCTGAGAGAAAGAATAGGACTTTATGAGAGATGGCGAATTGTATGACTCAGTCCAGGTCCATGGATTCATCTTTCTAGGCTAAGGAAGTCAATTGTGCCAACTACATTCAGAATCGGATGCCTCACAAGGCAATTCAACATATGACTCCTGAGGAGGCTTGGTCTCATGACAAGCCTGATGTTTATTTTTTCTAAGTATTTGGCAGTGAGGCATGGACATTTATTCCTGATGCTCAGAGGAGAGCAATGGAGCGGAAGAGCTGACCCCTCATTTTTGTTGGCTATTGTGAGGATATTAAGGCATACAAGTTGTTTGATCTTGATTCCAGAGAGGTCCTGTTTCGACGGGATGTTTAGTTTGATGAGCACTTTCCCACAGTGGATACCCTGTCTCTAGTGTCTACCCCTCTACCTACTCCTCCCACTGCATCTCTTTAGGATCATTTTGAGGATGATTTTGATGATGTTGTTGATGATCCACCATCTCCACCTCAGATGCCCAAGTGGTCTTGCTTTACTATTGAGGCGTCAAGATCTATGGCCAGTGATCCTTCAGATGCTCGTCACACCCATTCTCATACTGTGGGTTCTAGTATTTTGAGTCATGCCATTTCAGATGATCCTCAGAAGTTTCTAGAGGCAATAGGACACCCTGAGTGGGATTGAGCTATGGAGGAGGAGTATTCTTCTTTGATGAGGAATAATACTTGGGATCTTTGTCCTCTTCCTAAGGGTAGAAAGATAGTTTGGTGTCGATGGTTGTATCGCACCAAGTATGTTGTTGATGGTTCGATTGATAAGTACAAAGCAGTCTTGTTATGAATTAGTTCTTGCAAGTTAAGGGTATTGATTACTCTGAGACATTTGCCCCTGTCACCAAGATGAACTCTATTCTCTTTGTACTATCCCTTGCAGCTTCTAGGGGATGGCTCGTCTTTCAGATGGATGTGAAGAGTGCTTTCTTGCATGGAGACCTATAGGAGAAAATCTATATGGAGCAGCCTCAGGGATTTGTGCAGGACATTTCTTTGGTTTGTAGACTTTGGCATTCATTGTATGGTTTCAAACAAGCCCCTTAGGCTTGGTATGAGAAGATGAACTCTTTCTTGCTCTCCACTGGTTTCACAAGTTGTCATTCTGATCACACAGTGTACATTCAATATCTTAAGGGTGAGATCCTAATTCTTGTGCTATATGTTGATGATCTCCTCATCATAGGTAGCTCATCCTCTATGATTTAGCATGTTTAGTGAGCTTTGATGGACCAGTTTGAGATGACAGATCTCGGTCTTCTGTACTATTTTCTTGGTCTTCAGGTGATTCAGTCTTCTGATGGGATCTCCATTTACCAGCAAAAGTATTCTCTTGACATGCTTCAGTACTTTGGCATGCTTGATTGCAAGCCTACCCCCACTCCTTTTTAGTCAGGGGTTGTTTTGATTACTACTTGCCCCACTCCTTCAATAGATTCTACACTTTATAGGCAGTTGGTTGGCAGTTTGTTGTACCTGACACACACTTGTCCTGAACTTTCCTTTGTGGCTGGCCTTGTCTCTCAATTCTCCCATGATCCTCATGAGAGTCATTGGCAAGTTGCCAAACATATTTTGCAATACATTCGGGGCTCTATTTCTCATGCTATTCACTACACATTAGGGGAACCTCACATTGTTGGCTACACAGACTCAGATTGGACTGGTGATGTCAATGATCAGAAGTCTACTTCTAGCTTTGTTTTCTATCTTGGCTTTGGTCCTATCACATGGTCTTGCAAGAAGCAGACTGCTCATGCATTATCATCTACAGAGGTTAAGTATCGAGTTGCTGTGCTCGCAAGTCAGGAGATCTTATAGCTTCAACAGTTGATGACTGTTTGGTTTTCCTCCTGATAGTCCCACTATTCTTTGGTGTGACAATCAGAGTGCTATTCACATTTCTCACAACCCGGTGGAGTACCAGCAGACGAAGCACATTAAGCTTCACATGCATTTCATTTGCCAGTTGATTCAAGATGGTTCTCTCATTTTGGAGTACATTCCCACTGCTGAGCAGGTTGCATACATCTTCACAAAACCTTTTGCATCACCGCGCTATCTTCAGTTGCACTCTATGCTTGGGGTGAAGGGGAAGTTGTCCTTGGGGGGTCTTTATGAGGCCTTCCTTCCTTCATATTTCTTTCATCATGTTCTTTTATCTCTTTTTGGAGAGGAGTTTTTTTCCCACTGGGTTTTCTCCTTTTTTCTCCATTTCATATATATTTCCTTGTATTTGGGTACTAGATCAGGCCTTGTTGTCGGGACCCATCTTTCCTGCTTTCAGTAGTTGTTCTAGGTTTTAGCTTCTCCCTAAGTCTAGCTTAAGGTGGGGTGTTAGGGTAATCGAGTCTTTACTTGATTAATTAAATGATATTTGTTTAATTAATTAAGTTGCCCTTTATCTCTTTTACACTTAAGCTAACATTAGGTGCATCATAATTAATTCTTTTATTAATTATTATGTGCAAGTTTATGGTTTTCCCTTTTAGGGTTTTTTGACCTATTAGAGGTTGAATTCTTTTCTTTGTATCATTATTCTATTACACATTTTTGTGAATACGGAGCTCTGATATTCTTGAGCATTTCCTGTGTTTATGTTTTTCTCTGTTGCTTTCTTGCTTCTCCTTGTAATAGGTTTATTCAGCTTGCAGAGATCATTTGGGCTCCTATGGTGTTGTATTTATCAACTCTCACATGAGGCACCATTATCTTGGTTCATATTGACTCTCATGTTTAATTAGTTATCATCTTATTAGGAGACTCCCAAATAAAACATCCATTGGACCAGTTTGGGTTAGGAAAACAGTGGGATCCACTCCCATACTTCTCTTTAAGACCTATACCCTATTTTCATAACATTTGCCAAAAAAATGAATATGACATGAAAATCAATGTGATAATTTTGGTTCAATAGAATTTCAATAAAATTTTAGATGGTCTAAAATCATAATTCACTAAGAAGTTTTCAATATCCCATTCCAAAACATTATATTTCATTTCAAAAATTTAAATTTTACTAATGTAAAAACCAACAATTTTAACCATCCGCTATTAAAATACCTTCAGTTTTAAAAAAAAATAAAAAGTGCGCCTTGACTCAAAATATGCACAACTACCATTTCCAATCATAAAATCTACTTTCTTTGCATTTTAAAAATTCAAACATTATGAAGTTACATTTTGGAAGTTCTCTAAATTTTAAAAAAAAAATGATGATTCTTACTTACATTTCAAACTTAAAATTATAATGGATGTGATAATGCACCACCAATCACATACAAAATAAATGAAATAAAAATCAATACAAAAATAAAATAAAATAAATAACAAATACCTTAAAATTTAGCAAATAAAATATTTTAACTTTGAAAATCCACACACATTGTAAAATTGAGAAATTTCAATCCCACACAATCATATTCCTATTCCTATCTCATTGCTTCAAATCCCATGCAAATCTTCCCAAGATTGCACTCCCAATTCAAATTTCAAAAATATGGCAAGGAGAAGATTTGGAGAGCAATTTCTTCCAAGAAAACAAGAATGACTAAAAATGCTAACTATTTTCCCCTTTAAACCAATTCACTTTTCTCTACTCTTCTACTTTTCTTTATTTTAATTCCAAATTTTTTTATTAACCAATTAAATAATTTACCTTAATTCATTTGCAAACATTTGTCAACACATTTAAATATAAACATACCCAATCCCAAGGTTTAAAAAAAATAATAATTAGCTTTATTATATTTTCCATTTTTCATGGAAGAAATATTTTAAAATTTATAAATAATTTATTTATTTTTATCTTAATTCAATTTCAATTTAAATATGATTGAATCATGAAGTAAGAAACTC
Organism: Cryptomeria japonica; assembly: GCF_030272615.1. NCBI lineage: Eukaryota > Viridiplantae > Streptophyta > Pinopsida > Cupressales > Cupressaceae > Cryptomeria > Cryptomeria japonica. Next base: position 428,208,176 of record NC_081410.1, on the reverse strand, counting down.
GAAACATCTTTATGTAAAAATGGAAAATTTAAGAAATCATTTAAATCATGCATATACTGGCATTAATAACATGTAGGGATTCCAAAATCACTTCTAACTTAGATCTAGGTCAACATTGGTTTTATACATCATGAATCACTCTCAAATTGAGTATGACAAGATTTGGGTAGACAGGGATGGCCTAGTGTGATATCTCTTGTATAGCCACTATTGGGGGAATACATCAAACTAGTGTATCTAGGTGGAGAAATAATCCTGTACCTATAACCAATCAATGCATGTCAAGGGTACCTACTCAATGTATATATAGTTGAATCACAACATAGTCTCCCAATGTGGTACAACAATATGAAATGAAAAAGTATTTGAATATCCATGCATTCATATATCTTAAAGTCATCAAATTGAACATTAGATAATCATGATCAGATTTTATCAATGCATGAATACTATTATGCACAATCATGAACTAAAGAATTAAAATAGAACATGCATATAAACATATAGTACACTAATAATTAACATGTTGAGGAATCCACATATCAAACATAAAGGTGGTCCAAATATAGCACTCAACACAAAAATAAGTCACAACCCAACTCACAAAGAAAATGGTGAAGTTGAATTACCAATCACATATATCAAAGCTGAAAAATTGGTAGGCACTATAGGGGCGTAAAATGTTAATAATTATGATGCATTAAGATTTTCTGATTTGACTCTGAAGGCCTTATGTCAAACGGAAATGGGCTTTGAAGGGTAACGTTGAAATCTTGGCTTTGCCTAAAGGCCTCCTGTCTTTTACTTTCTCGTGTGAAGAAGATAAATTAAGGATACTTTGAGGTAGTCCTTGGATGGTAGGAAAGACAATCTTGGTTCTTCAGAAATGGCATCCAAATCTGAACATGAATGACTCTCTTTTGGCACAAGTTCTAGTATGGGTAAAGTTACCAGGTCTGCCTCTTGAATATTGGGCAGAAATCATCTTCTCAGGAATAGCAAGCTCCTTTGGTGAACTCCTCTCTATAGACCTAGTCACAGCTTCAAAAAGGAGACTCACTCATGCTAGGTTTTGTGTAGGGATAGCCCATGATGTAGACATGCCAGAACAGATAGATATTGTCATGCCCAAAATTTAGGGCAAGAACAGGATAATTTTTTTTTTTGTAATTAATCACATCTTTAAACATTAAATCAACAAATACAAAATATTATACATGTTTCATTTTGACTATGTTCAAAGTTAATCTTTTCTACCAGCTTCAAGTATGCAATATTTTTACAAATTTAAATACGGAAATCTAAAATAAACAATTACTATTTTAACTCTTCAATTTAGCCCATTAGATTAATCTGAATTTGAAAGTCTAAATTCGATAGACAAGGATGCTAGGAATTTCCAATAGTTCTTAATAGCTTTTAAGAAGGAAATTAAATTAGTCTCGGCACTTAGATTTTTAAGTGTACATTTAAAAAAAATAATAATAATTAATTAAATATTAGGCCGAGCTAAAACCGCTAAATTTATTTAATTAAAATTAAATTTCACTTCCCTGATTTTTAACTCAAAAATAACACAATCTATTTGAATTTAAAATATTAACTTCATTAATGTGTAATTTGTAAACGTCTCGATCAAATTAAATCTAACATAAATAATACTTCATTGGTGATTAAATCCATAAAGAAAATATGATCTACAAAGTAAATACCTATATTTAGGTTCATCTCTAATTAATAATAAAAATATTTAAATCTAAAGATTTTCTTTAATTTCCATAACTTTCTAATTTTATTTTCATATATGTGTATATAAATAATTATATTTATATATATAAACACATATATAGAAATATATATATATATTTAATTAATATAATGATTTCTTTCCAAATTTATAAAAGACAAAATCATGCAAACCCTAGCCAGGGATATCGCATTATAAAATACTCTTTATATTTGAATTTTACCATTTTTATATTAATACCCTAGCCCTAGCCGGGCTAGGGTTTAATATTTTATTTTTTGTTATGGGTTTTGTGTGCAGGGCTGAATGGGATATTTGCGCTGGTGGCCATGGCAGTTGGGCGGAGGCCATGTTCCCCAGTGGGTCGCCCCACTATGGGGGTCGCGGCCCACACAGTGGCCACGACCCACTGGTGCGGAGCACAGCCCGCACAGGTAGCCGCAGGCCCCTATGAGAGTCGCAGCCCGCACAGAGGCTGCGGCCTCTATGAGGGACGCGGCCCGCACAGGGTCTGCGTGCCTTGCGCGGCCGAGGCCCCGGTTTGCCCCTCTCCCCCCCCCATTTTCTTTGCAATTTTTTTTGTTTACTATTTTTATTTTTTTATTTTTTTTATTTTTTATAAAATATATATTTATATTTATATGTATATATATATATTTACAAATATATATATACATTTTTATTTGCAAATAAGTATAAATATATTTATATATACATTTATTTCGCAGGTAATTATATGATATATTTTATATGTATAAATATATAAGTATATACATGAAATCTGCATGTATATGATTATATATATTTACATATATCTATCTTATTATTATTATTATTATTTTAAAAACAACAAAATTTATATATTTAAGAGTCCATAGTATTTTGAAGTTAGGTGAGTATTCGAACAAATTACTGAGGCATTATATTGTTTCCCTTTGATTTATTTCTTTGCATAAATTTCCTAGATGCAAAATATAAATTAGATGGATTATGAAAGATTCTGATTTCAATTATAGCAAAAGTAAAGTCATTAAACTGTTTACTGTAGATTTTATTTTCTGTAAATATATAATGCCAGTATTTTTAAAATGGCTAACTTCAACTATATCAAGGACTAAATTTAGTGAATTTACCAGCAACCTAATAAATATAGATTTTATTTAAATAAAACTATAATAGGTTAAGATCTTCATTTCCTGCAATAATTAAATTGACAGACTTTGCAAAAAAATTTATAGCAACTATTTAAATGACAGATTTGGATACTTTATAGCTAAAACATAGATGTACTTTCTGTAATAAAAATAAATAACAGAATTAACAAGTCCTAAAACAACAACTATATTAAATAAAGAATTTATTAACTTAACTATAGAGGTGATTATGATCATTTTAGATTTCATTTTCTGCATTTAAAATAAAATCACAAATAGAATAAAATCATAGATTTAATTAAAATACTTTTACATTTCCATGTATAATCCTAAAAGCTTTTATATTTCAGCCTTTGCATGCATGCAAAATCAATTCTATTTCTTTTCAATTAAATAAAAGAATAAATTTAACTCATTTCCTTTCAAGAAATATTAAATACTCTACAAGATTTAACCTCAACTTTAGGACTAGAACTTAGAAATAAACCATTTATCTTTTCTGCAAAATAACATGATGTTTTCTGCATATATATAACAAATAACATATCCCCAAGTCTTTATTTCTATTTTACAAATAGCCTCTTATTTCAAACAAATGAGGACTTTTCAAAGGGTATTAATTACATTTACAACAATTTTCCTCAATCCATATCTTCCGCCATATCTACATGCCCTGATATCTCTTCTAACAATTTGCAAATGAACCAAAACTATGACCATGGAGTGCTCACCTCCCAGCGTAGGCTAACTAGTAGCCACCCCCGAGCTCAGAGAACCAAGCCCTAGATGGGTAACGAACATGCAACCACAAAAAAGACATGATACACACAAAACTCAAACACATCCCAACCCAGGCTACACTACACCACACATTGTGATGTCGTTTTCAAGGGTGGTAGTGGACCAAGTACCTTGAGGAGAACTGCAAGTATGGAAAAACATGTAGCCACCTCATGGCAAACCAAATACAACAAGTATAGTAACCCCTTATTCCTTATGCCCCCAAAGGCATTCATGCCTTATTTCCCTCCTTATGACCCCCAATGTATAAACAAGCCATGCAGCAAGGGTCACGTAAAATCCCTTGTGATCACTCTCATAATGAGAGTCTCTCACTCAAGGGCTGTCACTTCTACCACCCACAAGATCCTCCTCTCTCCCAAGAGTAAGAGGTCTTGATGACTCCCAAAAACACATACAAAGTGTAAACAAAAAATCCCAAATAAATTTCCAAGAGAACATGCACGGAAACTAGTCTTTTACACAAACATTACTTCCAAAAACACATGCAATAAGAAATTCATTATAAGAAAGATACAACCAACCTTAATCTGCCCAAAATTATGCTAGTTTTGTTGAGGTTGAGCAGCCCAATTCCATGGTTCTTCCCTTTCTACCCTTAGCAAAATTCTCAATCCAAAAATCTAGCTTATCCTTTTCAAAATTCTCTTGTCTCCAAAGATGGAGAGTGGGTGATTACCCACAAATTTTCTAATTCTTGCTTAAGAAGCCCATTGTGAGAGTTCTCACAAGTTTCTAAAAACTAAAAAGGAAGGTAAGGTAAAATGGAAAGGGAACTCTCATTCGAAAAGGAAGGTTTTCAACTTAGTACAAGTCTTCTAGTTCAATTTTCGCACAACTTAGAAAGGTCACTTTTTAGGGTGTCTAAAATGTCACATGGGAGTAGAAACTAGCCTAAAATTACCCCTAACCCTTAGGTATACCTTATGGGCTTTAGGAAACCCTATTAAACTACCCCTAAGTGTCCATTTAACCCTTTTTTAACCCCTCTGAAGTTTATTTTCGGGTCAAACCTATGTTGACCATCCCAAAGATTCTTTACCCAAGGCATTTATGGAATCACATTACATTAATTGAAAAAGCTATAGTTAATCAATTCCCACCAAGAGACAAATTTAAAAATTCAAACATAAATCCACACATGTGTCATGTGACACAAAGAAAATACTTTTACAAAATTATACATGAAATTGTGTCTCTTGTGGGATTTACATAAGTCAATTAAATAGCACTTAACACACATGCATCATTTACTATTACGAATAAAATACGACACAAACGGGGTGTTGTCTCTCCAAATAGACAAACCCTAGTTTTACGAACATACATAGGTCTAGGTTTGGTTCTCCATAATATTTCCATGGTCACGTGAATATCTTTTCCTGCACCACTCAAATACACATTAGTAATTTCTGATAACCTCATATATTATTAAACACATGAATTAGAATACACATCAAACACTTCGCATACAATTTACATTTGAACAATTCAATATATCTCGTATCCAAATAATTCCACATAAGCATTTATCATAATTCTCCTAATTTTGGTCCACACATAAAACATACATCTTAATTATATCCTCATAATAAAGTCCTACAAATCCAATAATGACATACATCATCTCCAATTTATCCTATTCTAGAATCATATAGAGTTCTATATCATGAAGCATCAACATTCATCAATGTTATCCAGATCATGGAATCATATAAGTTCTAAATCCAGACATAGCTGACATACATTAAATCAAGATTATCCAATCAATGGATCTTTTAGGATTTCAAATTCATAACACATCAAAATGTACACCACAAGGTGCAATAACTCTATGACTTGGTTCAATTACTTTTCTCACTGATCTATCTGTCTAACACAGTCCATTCTTTTGAATTATAAAGCATTTATTAATAGGGTCAAACATGGTCAACTAAGTTAATCAAAGCTTGGTTTGGGGAAGGCCTTACATCCTCCTCCCCTAGAGTTTGACTTACTCCTAGAAGTCGCATGAGTAGAATTTCAAATTAGGGGCACAACATTTCCCACAATTTCAATAGGTTACTCAGAATCTTAACTTGCCTACTAGAAGGATGAAATACTAAAGTCAACTTTTTTTTTTTTTTTAATTAACTTACTATCTGTACAAGGTTAAATTCTTAGTATTTTTTTTTTATTACGTTTCCCTTAAATCTCAGGTAGGTGTTTACAAAGTTCTATCTTTTAACAACTTACATTAATGCGCCATCCAAACACACATCAACTTCAAAAATCAAGGTTACACATATTGAATTTCTAGGAGTTCTACTTTGTTTAGGATTTGTCTAAAAGCATGTTTATCCTATTGTATTCTCATCCATGCATGTTGCTTAAGAAAATTGACATCACACTTAGCCACAATGAATCTACTTATTCTACATTTGAGGCACCTCATTAGGGTATAAATACACTATTTGCTAAACCGTCCTAGGTGCATAATTTCTTCCAACTTTATTAGGTGACAAGGCAAATTCCAATTTTAGGTTCTTCAATACTGCCCTTATATAGGGTAGTTTTCTACCACTAGGGATTAAAATGTTTTTTTTTTTTTTTTAATATTTCTAGGCTCCAAGGTTTAAGTTTTATAGGGAACATTATTCGCCATTTCCAAACATTAAGGTACACAACAATCTCATTCTAAGGGAGTGATAGAAATTATTCATACTTGTTTTAGATATCATCCACACAATCATCTCCATACACATGCCAAATTTACCAGTCGACAATCATTACTTTCGCAATTCATTAGGTCTAGGTCACACTATTGTTATAATTTTTTTTTTCTTTCGGATTACTCATAAGTAATTTTACTTAGGAGGATTATCCTTCCTTTATCTTAATTTGATAAAACACATTCTTTGTTAATTCTTGTGCCTAATTTCACTCCTTGTGGTGTTGTCCCTTGACATGCTATCAGTGGTTCCACAAACATGATAGTTATTACACAATTCACATCACTAGGGCTAGTTATATCAACCATCAAAATGACCACTTGACACTTTACAAAAATACAAGTTACTTCTGCCAAGTCCAATAAAAGAAGAAAAATGCCAGCAATTGAAAAAAAAATATTAAAACTAGAAACATGGCAAGTGCCATAGTTCATATAAAATAAACATAAATTTAGTGGTCCTCTCTTCATAAAAAAATAAAAATAAAAAGAAAGTTCTAGCCCCAGTGTCACAATATACTTTTCAAAGAAAATAAAAAAAATAATGTTGAATCAAACTTGAAACAAGATGACCATTCTAGCCATGCTATAGGGAGTAACCGCATCACATCACCCAAGATCACACGTCCTGAGTATGTTAGGAAGTGATTATTAGACTCTTGAGATTTTAGATTCTTTATAATCCTTTATTGATTTATGAAATAAATTCTTATACACAAGAGATCGCATTCATTTTTATAAATCATGTTCCATTTTAACCTTCACATGCTTACTATTTCAAGCAACACTTTCTAATATAATCCACTATCTATTTAGGGTTATTAACATCCTTAATTATATCTAACAGGTGATTGCACTAACTCTACCATTCTCTGTCCATTCTTCTTGAACTTCCATTACTTATCTTAATATGCTAAACCTTGATTTAATGATATGTGGCAGCTCAAGTATCGACACTTTCATGTCTTACACACTCGGTTGCTAGTTCGGTAAAAAATTGACACTCATTTAGTTACAACCATTTAGGGTTTGTATAATGTAATCATATAATTTTACTAGGAACATCATTTGTTTTCTTAGCACCTTATGTTAGCTCCTTTATATTTTCACTTCTAACATTCACTTGCCTTCATTAGGTAAGAGCTTGTTGCTAAAATTACTAACACTTATGGTTAAGAGCCATTTGGGGTGGAATTATTGTCAATTAAGGTCGATAATGGTTGACAACAATTTCTACCCCCGCATTTCACGACATAATTCAAACAACTCAGAGAGTGGACTTATTCTCTCCTACTTCACTTATGCAACTTGAAAAACAAGGGGGTGTGCGCTCGAAAAGTGGCCAACACCCATCCACTTAATTAAAATTTAGTAAAAGGGAAGTTATCTCATTCCATATTACTTATTTATATTTACTTACTAGTCAAATTATGGCATATCACAACCTTCGATCTCTCCAATCTAATAAACCATCTTACCAACCCAATATCCAGTTACCCAATTACGGTATAACATAAGGATGTCCAATAATTACCAATGTCTTAAGACTCTCGCAACTTACAAGTTCTCCCTTAGCTAACCACATAATGCAGCTCCTTATCAATGTTCTCATAAAATATTTTATACTACCAACTAATTCTCATTAAAGCTTTGGTATTATATTACTGTTATACTATCTTTCCCTAAGCCATATCCACCTGCACGTTGTTTCATCCATACTAAATGTTTTTGCATACTTTCACACTTGAGTGCCAAAATTTGCAAAGCTTCTTCGATTGTGCTTAGTAGTTGAATTGTGTTACATATTGTCTTGTACCTAGCGGTTTAACCATGATTAGGTTGCACTTTTCTTCTTAGTTTTCTGAATGAATATTAGTTACTTATTCCTAGATTATAAGATTCTAATACTTTTACACCCCTTTCTTTTCAATAGGGATTTTTGTATGATTCCCCAAATCAACTCTACTCTCTCTCCCATTATTTACTTTCTTCTAGATTATCTTCCCATAAAGGAACTAGTTGAGGTTCTACTTGCTTGTTTCCACGGATGAACTTAGGGTTTATTGTAATTACGTGTTTTTACCCAAGAAGTTCATGCCTCCTTTCTCTTTTTCTAACTCATCTATAGCATTACTAGGGTTTTTTGATCAGGGAGTTTGCCATTCATCATTTTAGTTCTAATCTTCAGGGTTATCCCAACTCTAGCTTCACTGTACTACTACAAAAATTGTCTAACAAATGTTCTTTATAAGAGATCTAGCATAACCACATTTGTTAAGGTACCTAGTCATTAAGATAGGTTAATGCTTCTATCTGAGATTTGCAAGAGTTCTTTTTATCTCTTCTTCATTTATGTCTCCAATGGCAGCCTTGATCTTATAACCATCATAAGAACATATCTCGATGGTAGGCATTCTTTTAGTTACCATTAGAGGTATTTATTGTAGAATTTAACTCCTCATATTTGATTTGATTTGGGCAATTATTGCATTTTAGGTTCCAATATGAATATATCCCCTTTGCCTGCTTCCATTCTAAGAAAGTAGGTCACTAGGCAAAATCCTCTCCTATCAAGCCGAAAGGAGAGCTCAAGCAGACTAAACCCCCGGTTGAAAGTAAAAAGGCTCCAGAAAAAAAGGTATGGCAAGTTAAAAACTCAAAGAATAAGGAAGTTGACTTTATTGACAACAATTGTTTTGAACCATTGGGGGAAATTAAGGAAGTGGTATCCTCAACTTCTGTCTCCAATCCCCCAACCCAGGAAGTATTGAGAAATGAGTCAACCAAAGTAAACAACTCTGTGACAGAGCAGATCTGAATAGAGGAATTGAAAGAACAGACTGAATCTTCAAAAGACATAGCTGAAATGGTAATTGCTGATACTTATGCTGGTAAGGAAACACAAAAGAAAGAGGATCAACATGAGGATGGGGAGATCCTTGGCTCCCAAGAAGAAAAGACTGACTCTTCCCCACTCATTATAAGCTCTGAAATGCAAGAAGCCCAAAAATGTGCAATACTGGGTATGAACCTTTCGGATTTAGATCAAAACTCAAAAATAGTAAACAGTGCTTCACATGATTCTAGATTCCCTAATTGGGGCAATGAAGATGAAATATCCAGAATCCTTAGTAATCTAAAAGCAGTTCTTGAGAAAGAAGCTAATCAGAAAATACCAAAATACAGGAACAAGAAATGATCCACTCCCACAGCTTCTCAAGTAAGGAAATGCAACATAATAGCTCAAGTAGATGTTGGGTATATCTCCTCTTCCCCAAGTTGACCTTCTAACCATAAAGTCAGAGACAAGGAGGCTAGTAAGAACATTGCAGATGAGACTCAAAAGACTCTTAAGGAGTTAGGAATCAGTAAGTAACTATGAAGATTATCTCTTGGAATATTAGGGGACTTAATAATCCTCATAAACACAATATTATTAGGAATATGATAAGGGATAGTAAACCTAATGTTTTTTAAATTCAAGAGACCAAAATGAGTAGAGAAAAAGTTGAATCTTTAAAAATGGGAGTATCAGTGGTAGTAGCTCGGAAGGTGCTTCGGGAGGCATAGCTACCATTTGGAATCTTAATAGTGTCAAAGGCCATGTTCTTATTCAAGAATTTTTTTTCTCTTGCATTAGATTTGAGCATTTAAAAGATGGAACATCATGGGTCCTCACCAACATTTATGCACCCAACACCTTGAAAGCTAGAAACTCCTTCTGAAAAAAAACTTATAGAAGTTAGGGACAGCTTCAAGAATCTTAGCTGGCTGGTCATGGGAGACATTAATACTCCTTTGAGAGAAGAGGAAAAATTTGGTGGAAGCCCCTCTCAGTTGGAAAGTAGGTTGGCCCTTATGGACTTTATAAATACTCAAGCTCTCAATGATGTGGAGATATAGGAATGCAATTACACATGGACTAATAGGAGAACTGGTAATGATCTTATCCAAGTTCACTTTGATAGGGCTCTTATCTCTAATGACTAGTACAAACATTACTTCTGCTCCCTATCTGCCCACATCTAGGTTGGGTCAGATCATTTTCCCATCACCTTCATTGCTGACCCAATTAATAGAAGAAGACATTTTCCTTTCAGATTTGAAAAAATGTGGACTCATCACCTAGAAATCACTCGTAATATTCAGAAATGGTGGAGTATCCAAGTTGAGGGAACTGCTATGTACGAAGTTGTAAAGAAACTTAAAAGTGTAAAGGACAATATAAGACTCTAGAATAAATCTAGCTTTGGGAACGTTTTTGAGGCCAAAGGTAAAGTCCAGGATGACCTTAAGAAAATATAGGTCCAAATTCAGAAGGATAGTTTTAGTACTATGTCTATTGCTGAAGAAAATGAGACCCTTAAAAAATACCATGAAATCATTGCTAAAGAGGAAACTTTTTGGAAGAAAAGATCAAGATGCATTTGGATAAAGGAAGGAGATAGGAATACAATATTTTTTCATATGTCGATGATCAAACATAAAGTGGCAAATAGGATAACTAAATTGGCAGTGGACAATGGGGAGCTGGTCAAGGAGGAAGAAATAAGGAATGAGGCCAAAAGGTACTTTTAGAACTTCTGAGGGATCACAGGTTGGATGTTGATGCTCAATCTTCTTTTCTTCAAAATATTCCTTGTCTCATTGATGAGCAGATGAATGCCTCCCTTTCTTCCATTCCTTCGATCTTGGAAATCAAAAATGCTATTTTTTCTTTTGATGGTAACAAAGCCCCCGGTCTAGATGGCTTCCCCATGTTCTTTTTCCAAGATTTCGAGGACATTGTCGAGAAAGATGTTTCCAATGGGGTCAAGGAATTTTTTGGGGCAATAATACTTTTGAAAGAAATTAATGGTACTTTCATTTCTCTTATTCCCAAAACCCAAGGTGCTGACTCCATGGACAAGTTCAAACCAATCAGCTTATGCAATTCTTTTTATAAGATTATCTCCAAGGTTCTTACCACCAAAATTTTGACTACCCTTCCTTCTTTGATTAATCATCAACAAAATGGTTTTTTTCCCAGGAAGACAAATTCTCGACTCCATTACTACTGTACATGAGAATATTCATTCTCTTGTTAGGGCTAAGAAACAAGGTCTCATCCTCAAGCTTGATCTCTCTAAGCCCTATGACCGAGTTGACTGGTCTTTTCTTGTGAAGGTTCTTGTGGCTTATGGTTTTTCCACCAAATGTGTTGACCTCTTTAGTGATCTTATTACCTCAACCTCTTTTGTTGTTCTTGTCAATGGTTCCCCTTCCCCCTTCTTCCAAGCGTCTAGAGGATTGAGGCAAGGGGATCCCATTTCCCCTATCCTCTTCATTATTATGGCTGAATGTTTTGGTAGGTCCATGGAAAACATGGTTATACGAGGATCTTTTAAGGGACTTCAACCTTCTTCAGTTGATCTTATCTACTCCCACCAACAATTTGTGGATGATACCATTGTCATGGGGGAATCAAGTATCCTAGAAGCTAGAACCCTGAAGGACACTCTTTGTAAGTTTTCCTCTGCATTTGGTCAACTCATTAATTGGGTCAAAAGCGAAGCTTTTTTCATCAACACACCAGAGAGAAGACAACAAAGAATCAACAGAATCCTGGAATGTCGGATTGTTGATCTTCCTGCCACTATCTTGGCCTCCCCTTGGGCATTACACCTCCCGATTCTTTTTGGAGCTCTCTAGTGGACAAATCTCATAAAAAGCTAGCTGGTTGGAAAGGAGCCCTTTTAAGTCAGGCTGGAAAGCTTCAACTTCTAAAAGCTTCTCTTCAAAGCATACCTATCTATGCCCTAAGCCTTTTTAGAATTCTAGTTAAGTATGTTGATGCAATTGAGAAAATTCAAAGAAAATTTCTATGGTCAGGGGTTGAGGATAAGAAAATAATGTCTCTTGTAGCTTGGGATCAGGTATGCAGACCGAAAAGTAAAGGAGGTCTAGGCTTGAGAAGAATCCGGACCATAAATGAAGCTCTTGTGTCCAAACATGTTTGGAGAATGTTCCACTCAAATAATGAATGGTGTAAAATATGGCGAAGTAAGTACTCTCTTCTATCCTCCTCTCTTTCCTCTTTTATCAATTCTAAAATCAGTATGAATGGGTCCCATATCTGGAATCATGCCTCTAAGTGCAGAGATAGCATCGCTGAAAAGGTTATTTGGAAAGTAGGCAATGGTAGGAAAGTCAAATTCTAGGAAGACCCTTGGCTTTTTGATAAACCTTTGACTGATATCCCAGAATGGGCCCCTTATGCCTCCTCCTGTATTAGAACATTTGGTTCTTTAGTTGAAGGGTATTGGACATGCAATAAATGGTAGAACATTGAAAGTATCCACCCAAGCCTTATTAAGCTTAAGAACCATCTATCTTCGGCCTGGTTGAATAAAGAGGAAGACTCCCTCATTTGGAAATATGAACCCAAAGGTAATATTACTGTCACTTCAATGTATGGTGTTCTCTCCCCCGCCCCTTCTGAAAATCCTTTCTCATCTAAAGCTTGGATAAAGGGTCTTACCCTCAAAATCAACTTTTTCTATTGGACTATTCTTCAAAATAAAATCTTGACCTTAGATAACCTCAAGGGTAGAGGATTTACCTTTCCTAATAGATGTGCTTTGTGTCTTAAGGAGGAAGAGTCTATGGACCATCTGGCCATCCACTGCTCCTATTCTGCTTCAATCTGAGAAAAATTTCTTAAGAGTTTTTGCATTGATTAGGTGTTTCCTAACACTATCAGTGAGTTGTTCTATTCCTAGAATTACCATTGGTCTAACTCCTTTTTGAGATCTCTGTGGCAACTATCACTCCCTCATATTTTGTGGGGATTATGGAAAGAAAGAAAGAAACATATTTTTAGGGACACTTCTCTTACTCAAGAAACATTGTTCTAGAAAATACAATGGGCAATAGTGAAGAACATTGGGATCATTGGGGGTCCCTTCTTTTTGACCAACCTATTGGAATCTCACATTTTAAGTTCCCAGAGGTTGAAGAATGCTGGCAGTTCTGACCCCAAGCAAAACAAAAGATTAGAAGCAAGATGGCAAACCCCCCGTCATGGTTGGTCCAAAGTCAATTTCAATTGTGCTACAAAAGGTAATCCAGGCCCTGCAGGATGTGGCCCTATTTTGAGAGATGATAAAGGTATATGCAAGGAAATGATTTCTATAGGAAGCCAAACAAATCACAAGGCAGAAGAAATGACAACACTCCAAGGTATTCTCCTCGCAAAAAGATGGAATTTCCCCTACATATGGATTGAAGGGGACTCTAAAAACATCATCAAATACCTCAAGGGGATCTCTAAGCCCTCATGGTCTATCAATAACATTATAAATACTGTTAGAGACCTCATTAACACTTTTGAGAAAAGTTACATATCGCATATCTACCGTGAAGCTGATGGTTCTGCTGACTGGGCAACCAATGTGGTGGTCAATCAAGATGAAATGATTACTTGGAAGGGAGAACACGACCTCCTAGAGGATGTTAGATTTATCATTTTTAGGACCAATATAATAGTACCCCTAAGATTATAAATGGACAACATAATAATGAAATGGATTAAAAGGAGTGTTTTGAGCAATTATAGTATTGTCAGTACCATTTATTATAATACTCAATCAATCACTTCCCACGCTTTCTGGGTAAATTTGGTAGCTCTGGGAAACTCTCTGTCTAAAGCTCTCTGCAAGTTTTGACATTCAGCTCTGAATAGAGAAAATATGGGAGGTAAAGACGCCAATACGAACCTACCAGTTGTAAGGAGTGGAAGCAAAAGGAGGTGATCTGGAACATTCTACAGAAGGGCGAGTTTTCAAAATTTATGGAGAGGCTCCATGGACGGGATGCCACTGTCACTAATTTATTTTGTAAAAACTAGAGAAAGGGCACTTTGAAGATCGGAGACCAGTCTATCATCATAGATGAAGACCTTATTGCTCAAACCATGGGTCTCCAAAGGAAAGTAAGCAACTTCTATAGAGACAAAAAAGTGAGCAAGGAGGCCATTGAGAGATATCTTGAAACCGAAAAGGAGAAAAAATGCCTGGTGAAGCTAAGTAAAACTTACTATCCCCCTAGGGATTTTTTTAAACCATGGAGGGAGGTCCTTTTTGTTATAATGCACTATTACTTTGGATGGTAGATTCACTCAAGTGTATGGCTACCATTTTGTTTTGCTGAATCATTTTAGGCATGACAAGAAAGTTAACATTCCATATTTTTTGTTATGTTCTATGAATGCCACCATTAAGGCCCATAAAGAGAACCCTATGGGTGACAGTGCCATGCATCAAGGCTTAATGGTTCTTATTTATGACCACCTCAAGGCTAACCAAATAGCCCACCCTTGGCCCTCTATTTATGAGTCTGAGGAGGAAGGCTCAGACTCTATTTTTTCTTTGGATGAGGGTTTTGACAGTAATTCAATGAGTGAGTCTGAGGATTGTATGGTTGACTCAGAAGCTGAAGTAGGTAAGAAGGGGAAACATTTGAAAACCAGGCCTTCCTCCTTGAAGGGCAAGAAATCTAAAGGCAAAATTCTTCAGATTAGCTCCTCCTTAGAGGAGGAGGTCTTTGAAGATTCTAAGAAGGAGAAACCCTAGGGTTCTCTGAAAAAGAAAACTAAAGTCCATATTCAGACCAGAAACAAACAAAAGAGAAAGGATGATAAAGTGAAGGAGTTGGAGGAACAAAAGTAGAAAAGATTTCAGAAGCTGACTAGAACTTGGAGGAGGTGACCACTGAGGAAGTTCATAGGGCTGAAGTTAAAGCCACTATTGGTGAAACCCCAAATAAGGAATAGGACAACTCTGGTAAGATAGATCCCTCCTCAAATCCTCCTCTTGAGGGTATGAAAGGTTTTATGGACACCATGGAATGGTTAATCACCAATTACAAGAAAACTATGGAGGACAATAAGAAGCTCAGCCACAAAATCCAAATTTTGGAAACTATCAACATTGGCAAAGGGAAGACTATGACAGATTATATGGAGGATTTGACCAAAACTTTTGCTAAAGCTAAAAATATAAGAGAATCCTTCAACCCCAGATTTGAGAAAATCGAGAAAGACCTGATTGAGAGGAAAACAAATGCTAATGCTATGGATCAAACTATGTCGAAAACTGTCAGTAAAGTCAGCAAAATTGAGGGATGTCTCAAAAGTATCACAGAGCCAAGCTTAAACATTCTAAAGGTCTCTGCTGGCAATACCAAAACCCTCATCAGTAATTGGATGAGGAGAAGGACACCCTAGAAATTGACCCTGACACTGAAGGCACAAGAGAAGTTTAAGGACCCAGAATAAGAACCGGAGGTAAAAAGAAGGACAAGAAGTCAAATAAGGACCTGGATGAACTTAAAGCTATTGCGGCCAACTACGACCAGCTGGTGATTAAGGTGGAGGACCTCCTAAAGACTCTGTAACTATGCAACATTTTCTTGGTTTCTATTGCTTTGTTGTTGCTATCTTTTGTTGTCCTTTCTATTTACTGGCTTTATTGCCAGTCATTTTGTAAGCCATTTTTAAATGGTCTGGATACTTTGTGGTGATCTTTTTTAATCTCCTATGTTAAAGGTTTTAGTTCTTGAAAACCTTCTTTTCTTATTAATTAGAACATTTTTTTATTTGACATTTTTAGATAGTAGAGTACCCACATTAAATGACTTGGTTAAACAGAGCTTAGATATATGAAGATTATTAAAAGAAATTGCAACAAGCACAAAATCAACAAAAGATTTATGCAAATGTGAAATGTATTGAGAGAAAATTTGAAGTGGGAGACATGATACATCCTTATGATTAGAACAATATAAGAAATATTTCATCAAGAGAAGTAGAAAGGGAAAGCTCAAGCCACAATTCTATGGACCTTATAATGTCATCAAGAAAGTAGGTGAAGTAGCATATGAGTTAGAACTTCATGAAGGTTGCATAAATCATAATATTTTTCTTGTCTCTTAGTTGAAAAAGAAGTTGGTATACACATTGTTGATTTCATATATTCTACTTTTGGATAATGAAAGAAGACTAATATTAATTATTGAATATGTTCTTGATACTAGGGTGAAAAATTTGAGGAATATAAGTATAACAAAATATTTTATTCATTAAAGGGTTCTTCCTATTAAGGATGCTTCATGGAAAGGTGTTAAATTACAGAACACCCAAATTTTAATTATTTGAAGAAAATAAATTTTGGAAGGGGGGGAATTTTCATCACCCTTTTAAATTAATTTAATTCAAGTAATTATTAGCAAAATTTCAGTTTTTACTAGATTAAGATAAGTTAACAGGGAAATGATCAATTCAAAGACATTTAAAAATTAAAATGAAATGTTTTGGAATCCTAATGAGGTTTGGGTTTCCTTGGAATGCTCAATTGATGGTCAAATGCTAAAAGTAGTGGATTCCATCATGGTTTTGATAGTGGCATGATAGTTCATTAATTGGACATGACTTGGTAGGCACTAGTGGACATGAAATTATGATAGGGAATTCAAAATATAATTTTAAATAATTTTTCACTCCAAGTTGGGCATTAGATTTATTGGACCATTTTGGGTATAATAAGCATTTCATTTTTTTGTTTGGATTTCATAAATCATTTTTCTACAATACTTCTTGAATGAGCTTTGGATTTACCATTTCTTCTTAGATGAAAACCTAATAAAGGATAGAGACTATGGATGAAACCTCATTATTTTATTGGATACAATTTCATGCTAGAGTTGCATTGGATCTTAATGATTTGTAGGATTTTTAGAATATTTTGTGCGTTCTTAAATGATTGCAGGTTGTAGGTTAAGTTGGTGTGCTAGTTGGTGAATTTTCAGTGGTTTTATTTACAATTCTTGGTGTGTATTTTTGGGTTTCTTTTATGATGAATTTTTGGTTAGGATAACCGGTGAACAACTGAGAGGGGGGAGGTGAATCAGTTGTTAATAGATTATGTGAATTAAAGCACTTAAAACCTTATACCAGTATAACTGATTAAGCATAAAAACATAAATGAAAACTAGAGAATCAATACCATGAAACCATAACACATAACACCATGATTTTTACGTGGAAAACCTCAATGAGGAAAAACCATGGTGGGAAACCCTACCCACAGTCAGATGATACTTCTAAAGTAAGTATATGATTACAAAAGGGGCCTACACATGCAGGAAGGCACACTACCTAGAGCGCACTTCTCATCACAATGGAGTCTCACTGACTATAGAGATGTCAACCACCTCAAGATGTTTGGACTACAATCTAGAGAGAAGAACTACAGGTGATAGAGTCAAACATGCCAGATTACAGTTCTGGTTAAGCTCAATACTAGAGGTCTAAAACCTCTTACATAAACCCAACTTGATCACCTAGTATGATCAACCAAATCCTCTACACAAATGATTATAACATTATTCACTCCTTGCCCATCCATGATCTACAATGGGACCTAACCAATTAGGTCGGCCACACAAATGATAATACAATAGATCCATTACATTATCCTAAAATAAAATCATAACACATGTCGGCCTAAGGCCAAACAAATAACATCCAATCAATGAAACATCCTGGAAGCATATCGAGGATCCACCAACACATTTCATGCAAACTGGTCCATAACCTAGATAGCACCGGACCTAAATTAGATCCACACATGCCAAAGCAATGACACCAATTAGACGAGGCACGAACATGATCACCATTAACATCCTAAATCCCTTCTAGAAGCTGCACCAATACCACTTATGCATTACATCAAAGATCATCAATAAAGCTATGTCGGTGAAACACTTACCAGATCAATAAAGCAAGCTTACTAGAACATAAGATAGCATTTGATCATCAAGTCAATACCAATTGACTGAAACATACTTCAAAAGCATATGAACCATCCATCCAAACATATTCCATCATCTAGATCATACCGATGACAATCAACTGATTATATTCCCAATCCAATCCTCCTATCGGAAGCTGGTAAACAACCATAACAATAAGTGTTGACATCAGTGACAAAACATCAGTGCAACACATAATCAATTCCATCATATGGTCAACAATCTCCCCCTTTGGCATTGATGGCAACACTATATGTGAAAAACATCCAAGTGCTATGAAAATGCCAAACAAGTCTCCCCCAAAGGAAAACCGCCAACAATATCCCATGGAATTATATAGCAATGAAATTCTAAACCAAAACTGAAACAAAACAAAAATACCACCAAACTCCCCCTAAGGAGTGCAATCAATAAATAGCAATGGTTTTTCACATATATTCCCCCCCCCTTTGACAACAATGCCAAATAATCAAACATAAAAATAACTCTAAAACTCAAGGTTGACTACTCCCCTTGAGTAGTAGCACTGATTCATCAATCCATAGAAACATCTAGCTCTGATAATGCATGTTGGACTGATGCACAACTACATCAATTAAGTCTCTACCAGGGGGGTAGAAACCCCCAATTTATCTCTCAAATACTCAAATGATTCCTGAGGCAAAGGTTTAATCTGCTCTTTAGTGTTCACATAAAACAATTTGACTTCTTTTTCTTCCACCTTTTCCTTAAAAAAATTATACTTAATTGATATGTGCTTAGTCTTGGAGTGAAATACTGGATTCTTTGATATGTCAATAGCTGTAGAGTTATCACAATGGATAACTACCAGATCATTACAACTCAATTGTATATCCTTCAACATCTGCTTCATCCATAAAACTTGAGTACAATTGGTTGCAACTCCAATATATTCTACTTCAACAGTAGATAAAGAAATGCATGACTGCTTCTTGCTCATCCATGAAACCAACTTCTTCCCAAGGAAGAATGCTCCATCAGATGTGCTCTTCTAGTCATCAACATCACCTGCCCAATCTGCATCTATATATGCATATAAAGTAGATACATCATCTTTAGGGTACATAAACCATATTCAGTTGTTCCTTGCAAATACCGAAATATCCTTTTTATTTCACTTTCATGATTTTCTCTTGGATTACTTTAAAATATTGATACACTACTGATTGCATTCATTATATCCGGTCTAGTCTAAGTTAAATATAGCAAACCACCAATCATGGATTTATATCTTGTAGAATTTACTGAAGGGGATACATCCTTAATTGACAATTTTTCACTTGTAACCATAGGAGTACTAACCGGTTTAGAATTTTCCATACCAAATTTCTTCAACAATTCCCTTAGATACTTAGTTTGACAGATACAAATATCTTTGTTGTTTTTATTTTGCATATAGATTGCATTAATGATATGTTGTCATTGATGTCAATTGAACTGGTGAATCATATTCATGATATTGCTGATGTTATTGTTTTTATTGCTATTTTATTGTAACCGGTATGATAAACTTTGAGGAAGATGTTGTAAACCGGTATATGATAGTTTGTAAGTTGAACCGATGTAAAGGGTTAAACCTTTCTATGTTATGTAACTGGTAAACCCTACCAATTATTTTCTGTTAAATCCTAACTAATCAAGTTTGTTGGTTTAAGATCTAATTTTGAGTGGTAATGATGGAGACACATGTGATCATTGTATGAGAATTAGTTCAGATTGATTTGGCACATTTGTTTGTTATCTTGGAAAGGAGGAAAGTGGATTGCATCTAAAGCATAGCACATGATGAGTTACAAAGTCCGATGGAGTGGTGATCATGGAGCGGTTAGAATTTTCTTTATTATTGTGAAGAGATTGTTATGATTTCTAACGGTCAAGATTGTACCGACTTGTTTGTAGTCTCGATGATGAGAATTAGGTTTTTGTTGTGTTATCGGCCTAGTTGATTTGTATTTAAGGTTGATTATATTGTTTTGTTAAGAGTTAGCAAAGTTGACAAGATTGGCAGAAACTAGTTGAGTGTGTGGTTGCCTAACCGGTGGATGGATCTGCAATTTGAGTAAAGGCAGATTGAAGCTTAAGAAGGATCTGATCAAGCAGATGTAGTGCTATTCAAACAGATCAAGAAAACCTATTGTTTTCTAACAATTACAATAGAAATTGAAATCCCCTAACTGGGTAAGTTCTAACAAGCTTGGTTACTTTCTAAATCCTCTAACAAGGTAGTCCATTAGTTTGGATTCTCAAATCCTCCAGCGAGGTTAGTCCTAATAGGGTATTGTGTTTTTCATCAAGACATATTTGTAAATACCTTAACCACGTGATTCCTAACCAGAATTAGTTCTTAACATGAATTATTGTAAAAGATTTAACAAGCTTGGCTCCTAATAGGGTAAACTTCATAAGAGTTTAGATATCTTTTGTGGTGAATGCTTTTGTGGTTATGACCTTATTTGTTGATTTGACAAACTACTTAACTATTCTAATAAGGCATGATAATTGGAACCATTTAGAGATGAATATGTTGACATATGATTAAGCATTTTTTATGTTTACAAGATTGAAGTTGTTTACTGTTAAGCTGTCATAACAATCAAACCAGTTGATGTTGGTTGATGTTGAGTATTGATCTTGATAAGTGAAAGTTTACTTTGTGAGTTTGAATTTGAGTTTGGGAGTTTGTATTAGTTTTTAAGTATACTGATTTACCCCCCCCTCTCAGTATTCTATAGGATACTTATTCTTTCATCATACCATCAATTGGTATCAGAGCATCTTAGGTCCTCTTTAACCTAAAGCCTAACAACTTGAGAAAAAGATCTTGTAGATCGTGATGAAGAAAGAAGGTCTGAAGTTCAACAAAGATAACTATAGGATATGGAGTGATAGAATGAAGATTTACGTTAAGAGTCTGGGAAGTCAGTATTGGGATCATATAGAAACTAAGTATACTACACCTACTGGAACTCTAACTGATGATCAAAAGAAAGAACAACAAGAGAATCATCAAGCATTAGAGGTTATTATCAGTTCCCTATCTGATGTTGAATATGTAGATGTTCATGATCTTGAAACTACATATGAAGTATGGAAAAAACTTGAAGAGATTTATAGCGGTGATGAACATGTTAAGATTGCTAAAGAGGATAGTTTAAGAGGAAAGTTTGATGACATGAGAATGTCTGAAGGTGAGAATATCTAGCAGTATGGTCAAAGGATAAAAGAGATAGCTAGTGAAATAAAGAGTGCGGGAGGGAAAGTGGAAGATACCATAGTGATTAGTAAGGTACTGAGAACCTTTCTACCAGTTTATGATATCCGAGTTGCAGTTATTCAAGAGCTGAAATCCATTGACAAAATAAAGGTAACTCTTGACTCTATCCTTGGCAAACTTACTGCTTTTGAACTAAATGGCTATGATGATAGTGTACAAAAAATAGAATCTGCATTTAGAGCTTATCTCTCTAACCCATCTATGAGAAGAAGTTGAGATGTCGGCCATAGCTATGAATCTAGATCCAATAGAGATGCTGATGATGAAGACAGTTTAGTGGAGCTTGAAGCATTGTTGGCAAAACGACTACCTAGAGGCACTATGAAATACAAAGATAAGCTACCGTTGAAATGTTTTGCTTACAACAAGATTGGTCATATAGTAGCTAATTGCCCTAATGGTGAAAATGAATACAAGAGAGACAAATTTAAGAAGTATAAGGGTAAAGGCAAGAGAGATTGTCTTGTAGCTATTGACATTGGTATTACTGATGAAGAATCTAATGATGATGCTAGTGAAGATATTGTGTTTGTAGCTATAAAGGAAGAGATATCAGATCAAAAAGTACTAGTGTCCAGGATGGATAAACTTGATGATTGGATCATTGATAGTGGTTGTTCACATCACATGACTGGTGATCGGAGCAAATTTATTTCCTTGAAGGAATTTGATGGTGGTGTTGTCAGATTTGGCAATGACTCATCCTGTATGGTTAAAGGTAAGGGAGTTATTTCTCTTAATGGGAAGAGTAGTGTTGATGATGTCTATTGGGTTGAAGGCTTAAAGCAAAATCTTCTGAGCATGGCACAAATTAATGATAGAGGATACCCATCGGATTTTAGAAATGGTATGTGCAAAATATTTGACAACAAAGGTGAATTGATTGCAACTGGGAAACAAGCCAGAGGTAATCTATTTCATCTTAATCCTAAAGTTACAAACTATTTGATTGCAAAAAAAGATGATAGTTGGCTTTGGCATAGGAGATTTTGTCATATAAACTTTGATAACATTGTTAAAGTGAGAAAGTCTAAGACAGTAAGAGGTCTATCTTAGTTAGACAAACTGGTTAATGTTCTTTGTAAAGAATATCAGTTTGGAAAGATGACTTCTTCAACTTTCAAGAGCAAGTCCTTCTCAATAGGGCACTTGTTAGATTTGGTTCATACAAATCTATGTGGACCAATAAGAACTAGAAGCATTTTAGGTGATAGATATTTCATGATCTTCACTGATGATTGTTCAAGGATGATGTGGGTCACATTCTTGAAGGATAAGAATGAAGCTTTTGGTAAATTCAAGGCATTCAGAACCTTAGATGAGAAAGAGAGTGGCAAAAAGATAAAATGTTTGATAACAGATCAAGGTGGTGAATTCACTTCTAAGGAATTCACTAAGTATTGTGATGAGAATGGTATCAAGTGGAAGCTTTCTGCACCAAGGACACCATAGTAAAATAGTATAGTAGAAAGGAACAACTGGTCAATGGTTGAAGCAACTAGAACTATGTTGATACAAGGAAATGTAGCAAAATTTTTTTGGAGAGAAGCTGTAAGTACAATGGTCTACACAATGAATCGAGTTCTGGTGAAAAGAGGTAAGGACAAGACACCTTATGAGTACTGGTATGGAAGATCACCTAATGTTAGCTATTTTAAGATCTTTGGTAGTAAATGTTTTATCAAAAGAGGTGATTACATAATAAAGTTTGAAGTTAAGAGTGATGAAGGCATATTTCTTAACTATTCCACCAAGAGTAAGGCATACAAATGCTTCAACAACCAGACACAAAGAATTGTTGAGAGTGCTAATGTTCATCTCGATGAATGTCCTAAAATTTTAGAAGGAACTAGTTCAAAGAGAAAGGATGAAGATCCTTGCATTTTGCTTTTGGAACTTGAAATTGTTAAATCATAAACCAGTAAAGAAAATCCTAATGTACTTGTTCAACTAGAACAAATAAATTCAGAGGAAGAAGACAATGAAGAAGTTGAACCTGATGAGAATGATCATGTTATTCCTAGATATGTCAGATTGAATCACAGTCCTCAATAGATTATTGGGGATAAGGATGCTGGAGTACTAACTAGAAGGAAAATTAGAGAGAACTCTTGCATGATCTCCACCATTGAATCTAGAAGTCCTAAGGAGGCATTTGGTGATGATCATTGGGTGAAAGAAATGGAGGAGGAATTGGATCAAATTGAGAAGAACAACACTTGGACCCTGGTACCTCGACCGGTAAACAAGAATGTTATAGGTACTAAAGGGGTGTTCATAAACAAGTTAAATGAAGATGGTGTTGTAGTTCACAACAAGGCAATATTAATTTGCAAAGGTTATGTGCAAGAAGAAGGAGAAGATTATGGAGAAAATTTTTCACTAGTAGCAAGACTGGAAGGAGTTAGAACATTACTTGCATTTGCAGCTCATAAGAAGTTCAAGGTATACTAGATGGATGTTAAGTTTGCATTTTTGAATGAGATATTGGAAGAAGAGGTTTATATAAAGTAGCTTGATGGTTATGCATTGATAGATAAGGAAGACATGGTATGCATATTACATAAAGCTTTGTATGGATTAAAGCAGGCACCCAGAGTATGGTATGAATAGATTAATACACATCTGATGAAGATAGGCTTTGCAAGAACCAGTGATGACAACAAAATTTATCTCAAGTCTAAAGGAGATGAAATATTGGTCAGTGAAGTATTTGTTGATGACATTATATTTGGAGGTAATGATGTCATGAGCAATAGTTTTGCAGATGAAATGAAGATTGAGTTTGAGATGTCATTAGTAGGGGAAATAAAAAATTTCATAGGCTTGCAGATACAACAAATGAAGAATGGTATTTTCATTACTCAATCTAAATATGTGAAAGAAATTTTGAAGACTTTTGGCATGAGTGACTGTAAACCAGTTGGAACTCCAATGATTATAGGTTGTAAATTGTCCAAGGAAGATGCATCTAAGTTTGTAGATGAAAAGGAATATAGGTCAATGATTGGCAAATTACACTATGTTGTTCATAGTCGACTGGATATTGCCCATGCAGTTGGTATAGTTGCTAGATTTCAAAAAAATCCAAAGGAAGCACATCTGATAGCAACCAAGAGAATTTTTAGATATCTAAAAGATATAGTTGACTATGGGTTATGTTATCCATATGGAGGCAATTTTGATTTGAAGGCATACACTGATGCTGATTGGGTAGGAAATGTTGATGACCGAAAGAGTACTACCAGTGGAGCATTCTTTCTAGGAGGAAGGCTAGTTTCATGGAGTAATAAGAAGAAGAGTTGTACTTCACAATCTACTACTGAAGCTGAGTATGTTGCAGCTTATATGAATTTCACACAAGCTATTTGGATGAGGCACATTTTGGAAGGTTTTAAGATGAAGATCTCATAACCTATAAAGATTTTCTATGATAATACAAGTGCCATTAATATTTCTAAGAATCCTATTTTGCACGCAAGAACTAAGCACATTGAATTGAAGTATCACTTTTTTGAGGGAAAAAGTTAAAAGTAAAGATGTTATCTCAGAGCATGTTTCTACCCAGGAGTAGCTTGCAGATATCTCTAAGACCACTTTTGAGTATCTTATAAGTCAGTTGGGGGTTGTCCCTATTTATGAAGTCAGTTGAGCATGATGTTGATTGCATCAGTCCCTGAATTACTTGCAAAATCTTACATGGATTGATGTTTTTGGAAGTGGATGTATTCCGAAGAGGGAGCATCAAGTTGCAGTATGTTGATACATAGTGAGAATTTGGAATTACATGTTTTACTTTCAATTTGGAATTATTGTCAAAGGGGGAGAAGAATTATGTGCTTGATTAGGTGAACCAACGACAGACTGAAGATAGACAAAGCATGGTGAATACTTGGTAATGTAAACCAAAATTCCTATTCACCAATCCACAACAATAATCAGAGGCGTTGATATTTGTATTGCCATCAATGCCAAAGGGGGATATTGTTGGAATTTTGCATATAGATTGCATTAATGATATGTTGTCATTGATGTCAATTGAACCAGTCAATCATATTCATGATATTGCTGATGTCATTGTTGTCATTTCTATTGTCTTGTAACCAGTATGATAAAATTTGAGGAAGATGTTGTAAACTAGTATATGATAATTTGTAAGTTGAACCAGTGTAAAGGGTTAAACCTTTCTATGTTATGTAACCGGTAAACCCTACCAGTTGTTTTTTGTTAAACCCTAACCAATCAAGTTTGTTGGTTTAAGATCTAATGTTGAGCAGTAATGGTGGAGACATGTGTGATCATTGTATGAGGATTAGTTCAGATTGATTTGGTGCATTTATTTGTTGTCTTGGAAATGAGCAAAGTGGATTGCATCTAAAGCATAGCGCGTGATGAGTTACAAAGTCCGATGGAGTAGTGATCATGGAGCAGTTAGAATTTTCTTTATTATTGTGAAGAGATTGTTATGATTTCTAACGGTCAAGATTGTATCGACTTTTTTATAGTCTTGATGACGAGAATTAGGTTTTTGTTGTGTTACCGACCTAGTTGATTTGTATTTAAGGTCGATGATATTGTTTTGTTAAGAGTTGGCAAAGTTGACAAGATTGGCAAAAACCAATTTAGTGTGTGGTTGCCTAACCAGAGGATGGATCTGCAGATTGAAGCTTAAGAAGGATCTGATCAAGCAAATGTAGTGCTATTTAGATAGATCAAGAAAACTTGTTGTTTTCTAACAATTACAGTAGAAATTGAAATCCCCTAACCGGGTAAGCTCTAACAAGCTTGGTTACTTTCTAAATCCGCTAACAAGGTAGTCCATTAGTTTGGATTCTCAAATCCTCCAGTGAGGTTACTCCTAATAGAGTATTGTGCTTTTCATCAAGGCATATTTGTAAATCCCTTAATCGGGTGATTCCTAACCAGAATTAGTTCTTAACAAGACTTATTGTAAAAGCTTTAATAGACTTGGATCCTAACAGGGCAAACTTCAAAAGAGTTTAGATAGCTATCCTTGTGAGTCTCATCTCACCATGGTTTTTACCTATTTGGGTTTTTCACATATAAATATTTGTGTCAAGTGGTGAATGCTTTTGTGGTTATGATCTTATTTGTTGATTTGATATACTACTTAACTATTTTGATAAGGCATGATAATTGGAAGCATTTAGAGATGAATATGTTGACATATGATTAAACATTTTTGATGTTTACAAGATTGAAGTTGTTTACTATTAAGTTGTCATAACAGTCAAACCGGTTGATGTTGGTTAATGTTGAGTATTGATCTTAATAAGTGAAAGTTTACTTTGTGAGTTTGAATTTAAGTTTGGGAGTTTGTATTAGTTCTTAAGTATACTAATTCACCCCCCCCCCCTCTCAGTATTCTATCAGATACTTATTATTTCATCATACCATCATTTGTCAGTCTGAGTAATCTGCAAACCTGGAAAAAATCTTATTTCTCCAGTCATAGACATTTCAAATTCACTATGCATTTCATGCACAATTTTTCTTCACCTCCAAAAATGATATCATCAACAAATACTTCAATAATCAGAATATCATCATTAGTGATCTTATAATATAGGTTACTATCAGCAATTCCCTTTTATAAAATCAAGCTTCAAAAGGTACTTATCCAACCTTGCATACCAAGCTCTAGGAGCCTGTTTTAGTCCATATAGAGCTTTCCTTAATCTGCAAACCATATTTTTGTCATCTATTAGTAAAAATCCATCTGGTTTCTCAATAAAGACTTCTTCTTCAAGTTCTCCATTCAGAAATGCACACTTAACATCCATCTAATATACCTTGTAGTTCTTATAGGCTGCATAAGCAAGAAATAGTCTAACAACTTCAATTCTAGCTACTGGTACAAAAGTTTCACCATAATCCATTACTTCCTTCTAAGAATATCGTTTGCAGACCAATCTAGCCTTTTTTCTTACAACTTGTCCATCCTCATTCAATTTTTTTCTAAAATCCCATTTAGTTCCAATAACATTCTTATTTTTAGGTTAGGGAACTAAAGTCCAAGTATTGTTCTTTTCTATCTGATCTAATTCATCTTCCATAGCTTTCATCCAACATTTATTTTTACAAGATTCAACTACTGATGCCGATTCAATCTAAGAAATGAAACATACCTCTTGATTTGCTAATCATCTCCTTGTCATAACTCCCATGTTTTTGTCTCCAATGATATGATTTTCAGAATGATTTAGCCTTACATACCTTGGTGTTTTCTAATTTTCAGGTTCTTTGTGCTACTCTTCAGTTACAATTGAGTTTTCTGATGATGTTGGGGTAACTAGTTCATTATTCTATTCCAGTACAGGCACTACCGATTCAATTATGATCATTTCCCCTATCGGTTCATTGTCATAAGATTTAGGTTGGTCTTTGTACTGCTCATCCACTTTCACATTAGCGCTCTCCACAATTCTCTGCAATCTTTTATTATAACATCTATATGCTTTTCTTTTAGTTGAATAGCCAAGAAATATTCCTTCATCACATCTAGGGTCAAACTTTCCAATGGAATCATCTCTTTTGATATAACACTTACTTCCAAAGATTCTAAAATATTTAAGAGTAGGAGAATAACCAAACCATAAATCATAAGGGGTCTTACCGGTATCTCCTTTGATATGAAATCTATTGAATGTATAAACTATTGTACTTACTGCTTCTCTCCAATAGATATGAGGCAAACTAGCTTCCATCATCATGCTTTTAGCTGCATCTAAAATGGTTTTGTTCTTTCTTTCCACAATGTCATTCTGCTGAGGTGTCCAGGGTGCAGAAAACTGTCTCCTAATGTCATTTTTCTCACAGTAGCTATTGAACTCACCAGATGTGAATTCACCACCTTGATTTGATCCCAAGCACTTGATTTTTATTCCTATCTCTGTCTCAACCATAGATTTAAAGATCTTGAATTTCTCAAAGGCTTTAGATTTCTCCCTTAGAAAAGCAACCCACATCATTCTAGAATTGTCATCAATGATTAACATGAAATATTTATCACCTTGAAAGTTTCTTGTATTAGCAGGACCACATAGGTCAGTATGAATCAAATCAAGAACATCATTAGATTTATCAGGTATGCTCTTAAAAGAAGTTCTGATTTGCTTACCCATCTGACATTCTTTACATACTAGATTATGAGGCTTCACAATATTAGGTAAATATCTAACTACCTTAGTTGAACTAATATTTACAATGCAATTAAAATTTACATGACACAACCTCTTATTCCATAGCCAACTTTCATCAATATGTGCAATCAAACATGTCTTTTCACTGGAGTTCAAATGAAAGATGTTTGTTTGTGTACCAGTTGCAATATCCAAACCTGATTTGCTAATGATTTTGCACTTTCCATCCTTGAATTATAATTGAAATCCTCTATCTACCAATTTTCCTACACTCAAAAGATTATGCTTCAGACCTTCAACATAATAGACATTATCAGTGTTATGCTTACCATCCAATGAAATGGTTCCTATTCCTTTGATCATGCATGCCTTGTTATTACCAAATCTAACTTGACCACCATCAAATTCTTGCAAGGTTAGAAAATTTCCTTTGTCACCTATCATATGATGAGAACATCCATTGTCTATTACCCATTCGTCTGTGTCTTCAACTTTTGCTGCAAGGGCCTTTTCCTCATTCTTGATAACTAGTTTCAGACCATCTTCCATCATAGCATTAAATACCCAATCTTTTCCATTGTCAGATCCACTAGCTGAATCTCCTGTCAGTTCTTCTTTTGAGTCATCAGTTACTCCTTCCTCATCAACATAGTAGCATGATTTGTTTTTGTATTTCCTATACTTATGCTTGATCTGATATTCAGGGTTAGGCTTAAAAGATCTTCTTACTCTTTCTTCCAATTTTGAATTCCTTTAAGGACATCTAGATGCAAAATGACCTATCTTATTACATGCAAAACATTTGAAAGGATATTTTTCTTCATACTTACTTCCCAACAAACCTCCAAGTGTCCTTCTAGAAAATAGGGCTTCAAGTTGCTCAAGATCTTCATCTTCTTTCCCGATCTCTTCTAATTCCTTTGCATACAAAACTTTCCAATCTTTCTTGTCAGTTGATGATGTAGATGTCTTAAATGTAGTATCAACCTTTGTAGCTCAAGGAGGACCAAATTCTTAAAGCTCAAAAGTAGATATCTTCCCAACAAGAGTATCTCTATTGACAGAAGAATTAGGCATGATTCATAGCTCATTAATTGCAGTTACCTTCATCTTATATGCCAATGGCAAAACCCTTAACACTTTTGAAACAATCTCTTCCTCACTTGGAGATCCACCACATCACTGAATTCCCAATACAATTTCATTAACCCTTTCCATGAATGCAGAAATCCTTTCATCTTCCTCCATCTTCAAGCTTTCATATCTTACCCAGTAACATTCAAGTTTTGCAATTTTAATAGTAAGATCGCCTTCATTCAAAGTCTCCAACTTGTCCCACATAACTTTTGCCAATGATTTGTCTGATAGTCCCATTATTTGCTGATCTGATAAGGCATTTAAGAGGGCTTCTCTAGCTCTGCAATCATTCTCAATGTTCTTATCCAAGTCTGCCGATGTAGGAAGGCTAGATGCTAGATTATGAGGAGTCTAAGTATTCTAAGTTATTTCCCAAATTTCCTTTCCAATGCATCTTAAATGAGTCTCCATTTGAATCTTCCATACTCCATAGTATGTTCTATCAAGCCTAGGGTTGTCCTTCCAGAAAACATGAGTTGAACTATTAGTTTTTATAGGATCTTCCTCAAGTAGTTAAGCTTCTACAAAAAGAGGACCAAGCTCTGATACCAATTGTTAGGATAATCGGTGAACAACTGAGAGGGGGGGTGAATCAATTGTTAACAAATTATGTGAATTAAAGTGCTTAAAACCTTATACTAGTATAATTGATTAAGCATTAAAGCATAAATGAAAACTAGAGAATCAATACCATGCAGCCATTGTTGGAATCCAAGAACATTGAGGGGAGGGGGGGGGTTGAATAA